>NW_027186325.1:2051821-2079746 GCF_028583685.1 Petaurus breviceps papuanus
GATAGATAGATAGATAGATAGATAGATAGATAGATAGATAGATAGATAGATAGATAGAGACAGAGACAGACAGACAGAGACAGACAGACAGGCAGGCAGGCAGATAGATAGAGAGAGAGAGAAAGACAGAGAGAGAGACAGAGAGACAGAGACAGAAAGACAGGCAGGCAGACAGACAGACAGACAGACAGACAGATAGATAGATAGATAGATAGATAAATAGATAGACAGATAATACAGACATCTCTATCTATATCTATCTATATATGAGGCCTCTTGAAGCCTGTAGTTAGTTCTACTTCAGATGCCTTTTTGTGGTCATTAAAGACTTGACACAGAATAGTAAGTTTTCTAACCCTCAGACATTTTGTGACAATGTAATTATGATCTACTATATAAAAATATACATTAAGGTATATATATTTCCATCCAGAATATCTTGAATAGAAAATCTAACATTAGAATTAAAATTTTAAAGCAATGAGATAGTAAGTATAAGGTTAGAAGTTACCAATGTATTCTTGGTCACCTTTTTAACCCCCATAACAGTTTCATCTTTAGTAAGATAAAAATCAATTCCTGTGGTTATTTAAAGTTGTGTCATCCCTATTAGACTTTGAGGAGGATGGTGAAATGTAATATATATTTGTTTAAGTCCTGGCAGGCACTCTTCCAAACTTCATCTCCTCAAATGCCACAACTATTTCCTCACACAGTACATTAGGTACTAAGTTGGTGAAGCCTAAAAGTGATAGGAATAGATCCATCTGATTAGAAGAGATCACCACAGAAATACTGGAAATTCTATTCTATTTTTTGGTCTATTTGTTGTCCTCCTAATAGTTTCATTTATAAATTTCTCAGGGTGTTCTGGCTCAGCTAGCTCTTATTCTGGGTTCTATGCAGACTTTTATTGCCCTTAGAAACTTTTTTTTGTTTGTTTGTTTTGGGTTTTTTTTAAACTTTTTTTTAACTTTCTATATATTTTCTTATCTTCTTTAATTTTTTTGCTCTGAATTTAACAAATACCAATTAAAAGGAGCAATTCTACCTATATTGTTCAACAGAAGGAAGGGATTATGCTTAAAACTGTGAGTCTCTTAAGGAGAACTTTTTTTTTTTTAAGGAAAAGATCATGATTCCTTTTTCTTTTCTTCTTTTCTTTTCTTTTCCCATTTTTGTTTGGGAATCTTACCCCTACCCTCCCACTCCTTCCTACCTCCCTGCAAATCCCATTAAAAGGAAGAAAAGCAAATCCCTTGTGACAATTAAATATAGCTAGATAAAAGAAATTCCCTTATTGGTCGTTTCTGAGAATGTATCACATTTTGCATTTTGAGTCCATCATTTCTCTATCTATAGGTAGGTAGCATGTTTACATTGATACTATGGAATCAATATTTATCAACTTATTATATATATTAATCAACATTAAGTAACATCAACATATATTAATCAGCATTAATGTAACAATTACACTAAATGTTCTCAAGTTATTTGAAGCTGTCTGACTTTTCATTGTTGGTATTATAAAAATTGCTCTGTTTATGTTTATTCTGCTTCAGTAAATGTGTTTTCCTATGTTTCTTTGAAACTCCTTTTGTCAGAGGCGGCTAGGTGGCGCAGTGAGTAAGAGCGCTGGCCCCAGAGTCAGGAGATCTGGGACTGGTTCTGGGCTCAGATACTTAACACCCACACAAAATAACTGGCCACGTAACCTTGAGCAAGTTACTTAACCCCAATTGCTTAGGGGCGGCCAGGTGGTGGAGTGAGTAAGAGTGCTGGCTCTAGCATTGGGAGACCTGGGATCAGTTCTGGTCTCAGATACTCCACACCCACGCAAAAATAACTGGCTGTGTAACCTTGATCAAGTTACTTAACCCCGATTGCTTAAAAGAAAAGAAATTATTTTTGTCATTTCTTATGGTTCAAAAAGTTAAATATATATTCATAAATCATAAATTGATCAATCCTTTCCCAATGATCTCTCCACCAATTTTTAGTTCTTTGATGAAAAATGTACTATAAATATTTTCATAAATTTGGGTCATTTTCCTCTTTCTGTGATCTCTGGGCCTAGTAATGATATCATTGAGCCAAATGGTATACATTGGTTAGTAACTTTGGAATCATAGTTTTAAATCACCTAGCAGAATGGCTAAAAAAGAAATACATACCCCAATAATGCATAATATAATTGTTTTCCCATAGCTTTTCCAACATGCCATTTTCCTTTTTTATCATCTTTGCCAATCTGATGGGTATGTAATGGAATTTCAGAATTGCTTTCATTTGTACTTTTCTAATTCTTAATTATTTGGAGCATTTTTTCATGTTTGTTGATGACATTGATTTCTCCCTTTGAAAACTGTCTTTTCATATCCTTTGAAAATTTATCTATACCTCAGTGGCTCTCACTGTTTTATGAGGTAATACTCAGAACCTTGTTTTGCCCTTACTGATATTAAAAAAAGAGGGAGCTTGTATTTTATGTGTTTTCCTAGAGTGCATTCTTTCTGCTAGCTGAAGAAAACAAATTTTTTGACTGAGTTTTTTTTTTTAATGTCCTTTCTGCTTTTTCATTATGAAAACAGCTTCATTATGGGTTAAACTCTAGAGAGTCAGTCAGTAAGTGTTAATTCAGCACATATCATGTACCAGTCACTGGAATACTAATGCACTAGTGCTGGTGTTGTGAACTGAACTAATCATTCTGGAGAGCAAATTGGATCTATGTCCAAAAGACTATAAAACTATGCATATACTTTGACCCAGAAATAGCACTACTAAGTCTGTATCCCAAAAAAATAGGAAAAAAAAGAGGAAAAGGACCTATATGTACAAAAATATGTATAACAGCTCTTTTTGTGGTGGCAAAGAATTGGAAACTGAGGGGATACCCATCATCTGGGGAATGGCTGAACAAGTTGTGGTGTACAAGTATGATGGAATATTGTTGAGCTATGAGAAATGGCATGCAGGATGGTTATAGAAAAACCTGGAAAGAATTACATGAACTTATGCAAAGTGAAATGAGAAAAACCAGGAAAATATTATGCCCAGTAACAGCAATATTGCTTGATGATCAACTGTGAATGACTTATCTTTCCTCAGCAATACAATAATCCAAGATAATTCCAAGGACTCAAGATCAAAACTGTAATACACCTTCAGAGAAAGAACTGAAGAAATTTGATAACTCTGACATCTTGGCTCCGTGGTTAATCAATGAAAGTCACAGTGATTTGGACTTAAGACATGGTCCTTAAGAAAGAAATCTCTCCTGTAAACTCCCAGACATCATGCAAGGTTTTTATAAATAAAAAAAAGTTCTTTGAATGTACCCTTAATTGTAATTAAATGAGCTTTAGGGTTACAGTTTGTTTTAAGACTTCATTTTCTAAAAACAATTTAAAAAATCACCTGTCTGTTAGAACACGATGTCTTATGGCTCTCTTGAAGGACGTGCCACAAGATCAAGTGCCCTGAGATCCATGGGTGGTAGCTGCAATAGTGGATGTGAAAGAGCTTTGTAAAGTGTAAATTAAAACTCCACAGAAACATAATTCACAATAATATTAACTGATAATGAATAGGAATAGGGGGAGGGTGGTTTCTATTGTTATACTATTAAATTTATTTTATTGGACTTTTTCATATCACCTAAATTTCCCCCATACCCCTTCCCTTCTAGAGAGAGACCTCATTTAGCAATATATATATATATATATATATATATATATATATATATATGTATGTATATATATATATATAAAAGAAAAAAGTGTAAAGGAAAAATATCAGAAAAACTCAGCAAATTGAAAAATTCTGAAGCATGAATTCATGAAGCCTTCCATCTCTGCAAAGGCACAGGAAGGAGGTATCTTTATTTCTTTGGAACCGAGTTTCATAGTTTTTTAAGTTGTCTGATGGTTGCTTTTTCTTTTCATTTACATTGCTGTAATCATTGCATGTGTTATTTTCTTGGTTCTACTTTATTTTGTTGCAGTTCATAAACGTCATTCCATGTTTCTCTATATTCATCATATTTATTGTTTATTCTTGCACAGCAATGTTCATTACATCCATGTATCATAATTTATTAAACCATTCCTCAATTGATAGTATCAACTGAACCAAACTGTCCTTTAACCTGTAGATGGCCAGAGCTAAACAGGACAGGCTAGAAGCAGGAGAGGCATGAATCAAACAGAAGCTTATTTTCAAAATTAAGGAAATGGCTTACAAGCAAAGACAAATATGCCAGGGCCCTGCTTATAATGTGAGCACCCAAGGCAGTGTGAGAAGATTTCAATACTTATACCACAGTGAGCTGTAGCTCTGACAATGAGGGGTAACAGCAACACTGAGACAAATTTGATTCATAGCAGGGCCTTATGACTAAACATGACTACTTGTCTGAGCTTGTCCAAATTCAGAGTATACCTGGTCCCAGTCAAAGCAATATAATAATTATGTTGGATTTTGCCAGAGGGTGAGATCATCCAAAGGATGAGTGCAAAGAACTGTTGTTATGCCCAACTCAGAGTACAACTTGCTTGCCAAGCCTTAGCTCTGGAAATCAGGGTGTCTCCTAATATCTTGACAATAGGCATGCTGTTTCTTTCTAGCTTGCTGTTTTTCATTTCATCACTGGCTTCCACGAGACACTATGGAGCTATTAGGCACTGACTGCTTGCCCTAAACACCAAAGAACTGGGGATAGCTCTGATGTCAGCTCTGAGGTCTTTAGTATTGGCCTTCATAATGGAGGCCTTAAACTTGAATTATCCCAGGAATAATTCTACCACAAAAGAATGTGCATATCATAGGGCTGATCATTTGGACTTGCTTACCTAACAGTGATCCTTTAGAAGGCTGGGATTAGTCTAGTATAAGTCAATAGCCTGGGTCTGGTGCCATAGGCCTTCTCCTTGCTACACTCCCATCCCTTGTTTGGTTCAGAGGATTGATATTTGCAAACAGGAAGAGACCCCAATGGAGAGGCGAAAGTAATAAGCATTGATTTAGAGGCTACTCTGTGCCACACACTGTGTAAAACTCTTTTTACAAATATTAATTCCTTTGTTTTTTACATCAAAAATGATGTGAGGGGAGTACTATTATTATTCCCATTTTACAGTTGAGGAAACTGAGGCAAATAGATTAAGTGACTTACTCAAAGTTATACAGTATTAAGTATATGAGACTGGATTTGAACTAGGACTTCCTGACTCTAGATCCAGTCCTCTATCCATTGTACCACCAGTTGCCCCAGTGTTAATATGTTCATACCTGTGTAAATATCTTGTGTATTGGGTATACCATCAGTCCATAATTAATCTGTCATAGAAATACTGGTGCATACAATATCATTATATTCCCTTGTAGGTCTGAGAATTATTTTCCCTACAGATACTATGTTGATTCAAATAGCTTTAACTCCAAAAGCAAAAAGCTATCTTTTACTAAATTGAATTTTTGTATGTCTATAATGTGTTTTAGAAAGTGTTTTATTATGATCAGAGTTCATTTTTTGAGCTGTCAGCTGTGCTATTCAATCAACTAGAAATATCTCCTCAAAGCAAAAGAGGACAGCCTGAGCATTACTGAGCTCCCTAGCTCAGCATATTTTCTCTAAGTGACTCTGCATACTAACCAACTGTGTCTGACTGTGCAGACATTTAGGTCCTTGTATAACTCCTACCATGCTGACTCACCTAGCTATTCAAAAGCTGGCTAGGGACAAGAGGCCTAGCCAGAAAAAAAGAGGAGGAAGTAATAAGGTAAAGATATAACAGGGAAGAATGGCAACATAGAGGAAAGTGCTGGAGACATGAATTTTATCTTGTGACAATTTTAAAAAGAAAATTGAAGATACATTTCCAAAAAATATAGAAGTATTGGCTGCATTTAGCCAGGAGAACATTTAAAATCAAATGCAGATACTAAAAATGCAAATATAAAGACATAAGAATAATTAATAAAAATGATAATAATAAATAGCTAATATTTATATAGTGCTTATTGTGTGCCAAGTGCTATATTAAACACTTTACAATTATTATCTCTTTTGATCCCAACAAAAATTCTGTGAACTAAGTGCTGTTCTTATCACCATTTTACTGATGATGAAATTGAGGTCAAACAGAGGTTAAGTGACTTGCTCAACATCACATAGCTAGTAACTGTCTGAACCTGGATTTGAATTCAGGTCTTCCTGATTGCTGTATCACCCTAGGCAAGTCACTTAACTGTATTTGCGTCAGTTTTCTCATCTATAAAATGAGTGTGAGAAGGAAAAGTCACACCACTCTACTATTTTTGGCCAAGAAAATCTAAAATGGGTCTCAGAGAGTGGGACACAACTGAACAACAACTTCCTAGATCCAGGTCCAGTGCTCTATCCATTGAACCACCTGGCTATGCCTACAGAATAAATGCTTGCATTATATGAATCAAAGTTAGGCTTTTCTCTCTACCTACTTTATACTTGCTATCTGACTTCTCTTTGGAAATATTCATTTTAAGGTAACATCAGTAAAAAAAATTGAGAGATGGAGGAGCCATGTGAGCCACCAGGGAAAACAAAAATGTTTAGTTAACTTTTCCTACCCCTTAACTAAAGATGTGCAGCAGACCAATTGCAAGATAATATAGGGGACAACTCTGCATAGATATTGACTATGTGAATAACAAAACTAACAGAAATCATATGATTATCTCAATAGATGCTGAAAAAGCTTTTGACCAAATACAGCACTAAAAAGGCTAGAGTGCATAGGAATAAAGGAAGTGTTCCTTAAAATGATAAACAGTATCTATCTAAAACCATAGAGCATTATCTGAAATGTGAATAAACTAGCAGCCTTCCTAATAAGATCAGAGATGAAGCAAGGATGTTCTTTATCACCACTATCCTTCAATATTGCACTAGAAATGTTAGCTTTGGCAAAAGAGAAGAAAAAGAAATTGAAGGAATTAGAAAAGGCAATGAGGAAAAAAACTGTCTGTCTTTGTAGATTATATGATGGTGTACTTAGAGAACCCTAGAGAATGAACTGAAAACTATTTAAAATAATTATCAATTTTAGCAAAGTTGCAGGATATAAGATAAACCAACATAAATCATCAATATTTCTTTATATGACCAACAAAGCCCAGTAGTAAGAAATAGAAAGAGAAAGTCCATTTAAAATAACAGTAAACAGTATAAAATAATGGGGAGTCTATCTACTAAGACAAACCCAGGAATTATATGAACACAACTACAAAAAACTTTTGATACAAATAAACTTAAATCTAAATAATTGGAAAAATACCAATTGATCATGGGTAGGCTAAGCCAATGTAATAAAAAATGACTATTCTGCCTAAATTAATTTTCTTATTCAGTGACATAACAATAAAACTATCAAAAATTATTTTATAGAGATAGAAAAAAATAAAAATAAAATTCATTTAAAAGAATATTGAGGGAATTAATGACAAAAAGAACAAAGAAAGATACCAGATCTCAAACTATATTGTAAGGCAATAATCATCAAAACTATGTGTTACTAGCTAAGAAATAGTGGTGGATCAGTGGAATAGATGAGGTAGATTAGACACAATAGTCAATGAGCATAGTAACCTAGAGTTTGATAAATCCAAAGAGTCTTTGGGGTAGGAACTCACTTCCTGTGTGCCAAGCACACAATATGACAAATAACAAAAACTTCTGGGAAAGCTGGAAAATTACAGGACACAAACTTGGTATAGACCAACATCTCACACAATATGCCAATATAAGGTCAAAAGGGGGGGGAGGTGCATGATTTATAAATAAACAAATTAAAAGGGTAAGGAATAGTCTATCTGTCAGATCTGTGGGAAAGGAAAGAATTCCTGATCAAACAAGAAATAGAGAACATTATGAGATGTAAAATAGATAATTTTGATTATATTAAAATAAAAAGGTTTTGTACAAACAAGACCATTGCAAGCAAGTTTAGAAGGAAAGCAAAAAGCTAGGAAACAATCTTTAAATAAATGACTCTGATAAAGGCCTCATTTCTCAAATATATAGAGAACTGAAACAAATTTATAAGAATATAAGCCATTCCCCAATTGATAAATAGCCAAAGGATACAAATAGGCAATTTTCAGATGAAGAAATCAAAGCTATGTATAGACATATGAAGAAGTGCTCTAAATCACTTTTGATTAGAGAAATGCAAATTAAAACAACTCAAGTTCTACCTCAAACCTATCAGATTGACTAAGATGACAGAAGATGAAAATGATAAATGTTAGAGAGGATGTTGGAAAATTGGGACACTAATACATTGTTGATGGAGTTGTGAACTGATCCAATCATTTGGAGAGCAATTTGGAACTATGCCCTAAGGGCAACCAAACTGTGCATACCCTTTTATCCAGCATTACTACTACTAGGTTTGTATCCCAAAGAAATCATAAAGAAGGGATATGCACCCATATGTGCATAAATATTTAGAAGCAGCCCTTTTCTTGGTGCCCCAAAATTGGAAATTGTGAGGATGTCCATCAATTGGAGAATGGCTGAACAAACTGTGGTATATGAATGTAATGGAATACTACTGTGTAATTAGAAATGATGAACAAGCAGATTTCATAAAAATCCTGGAAAGACTTGTATAGACTGATGCAAAATGAAATGAGAAGAACCAGGAAAACATTCTACACAGTATCAGAAATAGTGTGTGATAATCAACTATGAATGACTCAGTTCTTATCAGTAGCACAGTGATCCAAGACAAGTACAAAGGACACATGAAAAAAATGTTATCCAGATCCAGACAAAGAACTGATATACTCAATGCAGATCAAAGTATATTTTTTCACTTACTTTATACTTTTTCATATTTTTTCCCTTTTACTCTTTTCTTTCACAACTGTGATTAATATGGAAATGTATTTTAATGATAACACATGTATAACCTATATCTAATTGCCTACCATTTTCAGGAGGGGAGAGGGGAGGGAGAGAGACAAATTTGGAACTCAAAATCTTGTAAAACGGATTGCTAAAAAAATTGTCTTGGCATGTAATTGGGAAGATAAAATACTATTTAAAAAAAAGAATTTAGCTTGTAGATAAGTTGCCAACTTGCATTAGTAGAGGGATTTCTCTTGCCTGGGAGTTCCCTATGCCACTGAAATGCCAGGTCCAGTCTCTATCTCACTTACTATAGAAAGTGGAAGAAGTAAAAAAAAAAAAAAGAACATTATCAATAGAATCATTATGTATGAACATTCGACAATCACTTTAGTATGTACATGCAACTATACTAGGTGCTAAAGATACATGGTTCTTAGAAATTAGAACTAAGAAATGGGAGATGGGATGGGGGGAGAGTGGAGCCAAGATGGCAGAATGGAAGAAGTAATTTTTCTAAGCTCCTCCGAGAATCCTGTCAATAAACTTTAAAAAGTGAATCTGAACAGATTTTGGAGTGTCAGAATCCACTGGGAGACAGAGAGTGGCGGTATCTAGCCCAGAAAAGTGCCCACATGGATCTGGGCAGGGGGAGTGAAGAGCACACGGGGGCTGCAGCACCTCCGATGAGAGAGCAGACTACAGCAGAGGAAAAAGGAGTCCCAGTCAGAGGACTCACCCCCCCAAGGGCGATTTGCAGCCGTCTCAGCACAGGAAGAGAGGATCCACTAGAGCCTGGTAAGAGAGGGCTCAGGCCCCCAGAAGAGACAGCAGCTTCTTCTGAGGCTACCAGCCCCAGCCTGGAAGTTTAGAAACTGCTTGCCTGACTTTCCAGAGCCTAGGATGACAAAGAACTCTGGCTGCTCCAATCCCCCTTCCCTGACCTAGAAAACCCAGAGATAAGTGTAGCATCCAGAGTGAAATCCTGAAACAATGGAAATAGTGTGGGCTTGGGAGTCATTGAGAAGGGGTGTAACTGAGTCAGCAAGGAGTCTGAAGAGAAGAGGGGGAGGGATCACAACAAGACCTACCTCACCTGACCAGCAAAAGCCTGCCAGAGCAGTAGCCCTGGGGCATAGAGGCAGAAATCTGGAGTGGCCAGACCACTTGTCCTCCACAGAGTACTCTGTGAGCATCAGCATAACTTAACTGAAACACTGAGAGCCCTTGCCTTGGCCTTAATCTACATAACCAGAGGCTATGGCACACAAAGCCAAAAACCAGGCCCCTAGCTCCCAGCCTGAGAAATTAGGAAATAGGAAGTTACAATGGGAAGGAAGGAAGCAGAAAAGGAGAAGGGGAAGACAAGTCAAGAACAACCAAATACAGAGGACAGCATGGACTCAATACTCACACCTGAGACCACAGAAGGAAATATGAACTGGTCTCAAGCCCAAAAAGCACTCTTGGAGGAGCTCAAGAAAGATTTTAAAGGCTTTATTAGGGAGGCAGAAGAAAAATTTAAATCTACAGTGACCAAATTGGAAAAAAGTTTCCCTGAAGAAAACAAATCCTTAAAAAGTAAAATTAGTGAAGTAATTGGAGAAAATACCTCCCTACAAAAGGACCTTCAAAAACTAACCAAAGAAAATGATTCACTAAAACATAGAATCAGTCAAATTGAAGTTCAGGTTTCTATGATGCTCCAAGAGTCAATCAAGCAAAACATAAAGATTGAAAAATTGGAAAAAAGTGTAAAATATCTCACTGGAAAAACAACTGTCCTAGAGAACAGATCCAGGAGAGATAACTTAAGAATTCTTAGTCTACTGGAAAGCCATGATGAAAAAAGCAGCCTGGACAACATCCTCCAAGAGATTGTCAAAGAAAACTGTCCCAAAGTCCTGGAATCACAAGATAAAATAGTAATCAAAAGAATTCACTGGACTCCCCCTGAAAGAGGTCCAAATTGAAAACTCCAAGAAATATAGTAGCCAAATTCCAGAATTATAAGATTAAGGAGAAAATACTGCAAGCAGCCAAAAAGAAACAATTCAAATATTATGGAACTACATTCAGGATCACACAAGACCTAGCAGCTTCTACATTAAAAGATCGGAGGGATTGGAATTTGATATTTTGTAGGGCAAAAGAGCTAGGACTGCAACGCAGGATTAACTACCCAGAAAAACCGAGCATAATCTTTCAGGCAAGGAGATGGTCATTTAATGAAATAAGGGATTTCCAGACTTTCCTGATGAAAAAGCCAGAGCTCAATGGAAAATTTGATCTCCAATTACAAGACTCAAGAAAGACATAAAAAGGTAAACAAGGAAAACACACACTCACACATACACACATGCACACCCACGTGTACATGCATATAACTTGGGATGCAATAAGAGCAAAATATTCACATCCCTATATGAGAAGGTGATAACTGTCAATATTGAAATTTATATGATTATTATGACCCTTAAAAGGGTTATACATAGATAGACGATGTGGGTATAAATGAACTAACCTGATGATAAAAAAAAAAAAACTTATATAGGGGGTCAAAGGGACTGCAATGGGATAAAAGGAAAGGATGACACAGAAAAAAGCAAATTATGCCATACAAAGAGGCATAAAAACACATTATAGTAGAGGGGAAGAAAAGAGGGAGAGGAACATCATTTGAACATTATTCTTACTGGTTCTGGTTCAAAGAGGGATCAACATAATCAGTGAAGTTTAACATTCTAACATGAAAAGACATGAAAACTCATCAAATAAAGAAAAAGGAGGTAGGTAGAGGAACACTGCATGAAATTTATTCTCATTGGTTTGGGATCAAAGGGGGAATAACATACTCTGATAAGTATAAAAATCTATTGTGTCCTATAGGCAGTAGGAGGGTAAGGGAGGGATAAAAAAGGGGGTGGGGATTAGAGGGGAGGGAAATAGTAGTAAGGGGAGAGGGTAGGTAAAGAAGAGGGGGTTACCAGGAGGGAACACTGAGGGAGGTGGTGGTCAAAAGAAAAACCCTCAAGGAGGGGAAAGGAAAAGGAAGAAACAAAACCATAAGCAGGGGAGGGAATAGGATGGAGGGGAAGGGACAGATAGTCATCACTACTGTGAATGTGAATGGAATGAACTCTACCATAAAACAGAGGTAGATAGCAGAATGGATTAAAACCATAATCCTAAAATATGCTGTCTACAAGAAACAAATTTGAAACAAAGGGATACCCACAGGGTAAAGGTAAAAGGCTGGAGTAGAATATATTTTGCCTCAGCTAAAATAAAAAAAAAAGCAGGGGTAGCAATCCTTATCTCAGATAAAGCAAAAATAGATCTAATTAAAAGAGATAAGGAAGGAAAATATATCCTGCTAAAAGACACCATCAAGAATGAAGCAATAACATTACTTAACATATATACACCAAGTGGTATAGTATCCAAATTCCTAGAGGAAAAGTTAAGAGAATTAGAGGAATAAATAGATAGCAAAACTATACTAGTGGGGGACCTTAATCTCCCCCTTTCTGAACTTGATAAATCTAATCTTAAAATAAACAAGAAAGAAGTTAAGGAGGTGAATAGCATTTTAGAAAAGCTAGATATGATAGATCTCTGGAGAAAATTGAATGGGAATAAAATGGAATATACTTTCTTCTCAGCAGTTCGTGGCACATACTCAAAAATCAACCATGTTCTAGGGCATAAAAACCTCACAATTCTATGCCGTAAGGCAGAAATATTAAATGCATCAATTTCAGATCATGATGCAATAAAAATTATATGCAATAAAGGGCCATGGAAAGACAGATGAAAAATTAATTAGAAATTAAACAATTTAATCCTACAGAATGAGTGGGTCAAACAAGAAATCATAGAAAGAATCAGTAATTCCATTCAAGAGAATAATAATGAGAGAACATACTAAATTTGTGGGATGCATTAAAGGCAGTTCTTAGGGGAAGTTTTATATCCTTGAGTGCATACATGATTAAATTAGAGAAAAGGGAGGTCAATGAATTAGGCATGGAATTGAAAAACCTAGAAAAAGAATAAATTCAAAATCCCCAATTAAATACTAAATTAGAAATATTGAAAACCAAAGGAGAGATTAATAACATTGAAATTAAGAAAACTATTGAATTAATAAATAAAACTAAGAGCTGGTTTTATGAAAAAAAACAATAAAATTGATAGACCATTAGTCAATATGATAAAAAAAAAGAAAACCAAATTATGAGTATCAAAAATGAAAAGGGTGAATCTACCTCCAATGAAGAGGAAATCAAAACAATAATTAGGAATTATTTTCCCAATCGTATGCACATACATTTGCCAATCTTAGGGAAATGGATGCATATTTACAAAAATACAAGTTGCCCAGATTAACTGAAGAGGAAGTAAATTACTTAAATAACACCATCTCAGAAAAAGAAATTGAACAAGCCATCAGTCAACTCCCTAGGAAGAAATCTCCAGGGCCAGATGGATTTACTAGTGAATTCTATCAAACATTTAAAGAACAATTTATTCCAATACTCTATTTGGGAAAATTAGTGAAGAAGGAGTCCTACCAAATTCTTTTTATGACACAAATATGGTACTTATACCTAAATCAGGAAGAGATAAAGCAGAGAAAGAAAATTATAGACCAATCTCCCTCATGAATATAGATGCAAAATTTTTAAATACAATATTAGCAAAAAGACTACAGCAACTTATCTCAAGAATAATACACTTTGATCAGGTAGGATTTATTCCAGGAATGCAAGGATGGTTTAATATTAGGAAAACCATCAGTATAATTGATCATATCAACAATAAAACTATCAGAAACCACATTATTATCTCAATAGATACAGAAAAGGCTTTTGACAAAATACAACATCCATTCCTATTAAAAACACTAGAAAGTATAGGAATAAATGGAGCCTTCCTTAAAATAATAGGTAGCATCTACTTAAAACCATCAGCAAATATTATATGTAATGGGGATAAGCTAGAAACATTTCCAATAAGATCAGGCGTGAAACAAGGGTGTCCACTCTCACCCCTCTTATTCAACCTGGTACTAGAAATGTTAGCAGTAGCAATTAGAGAAGAAAAAAGAAATCAAAGGAAACAATTTAGACAAAGAAAAGACCACGCTATCACTCTTTGCAAATGATATGATGATATACTTAGAGAATCCTAGAGAATCAAGTAAAAAACTACATGAGACAATAAATAAATTTGGCAAAGTTGCAGGATATAAAACGAACCCACATAAATCCTTGGTATTCCTATATATTTCCAATGAAATTCAATAGCAAGAGATAAAAAGAGAAATCCTGCTTAAAGTTACTGTAGACATCATAAAATATTTGGGAATCTACCTGCCAAAACAAACCCAGGACCTATATGATCACAACTACAAAACACTTTTCACACAAATAAAGTCAGATCTAACTAATTGGAAAAATATCAATTGCTCATGGCTGGGTCGAGCTAATATAATAAAAATGACAATTTTACCTAAATTAAATTATATATTTAGTGCCATACCAATCAATTTACCAAAAAACTACTTTATACAGCTAGAAAAAATAGTAAAAAAAATTCATTTGGAAGAATAAACAGTCCAGAATATGAAAGGAATTAATGAAAAAAAATGCTAGGGAAGGTGGACTAGCTATACCAGATTTCAATCTGTATTATAAAGCAGCAGTTATCAAAACTACTTGGTACTGGCTAAAGAATAGAGTAGTGGAATAGATTATGTACATGAGATTCAGCAGTCAATGACTATAGTAATCTATTGTTTGATAAACACAAAGACCCCTGTTTTGGGGATAAGAACTCACTATTTGATAAAAACTGCTGGGAAAACTGGAATTTAGTATGGCAGAAACTGGGCATAGATTATCTAACACCATATACCAAAATCAAGTCTAAATGGGTGCATGATCTAAGTATAAAGGTTGATACTGTAAGCAACCTTGGAAAACAAGGAATAGTTTACCTGTCAGATTTGTGGAGAGGGAAAGACTTTATAACTAAAAAAGAATTAGAGAGCATTATAAAATGCAAAATGGATAATTTTGATTACATTAAATTGAAAAGTTTCTGTACAAAGCCAATATAACCAAGATTAAGAGCAAGGTGAGAAAATGGGAAAGAATTTTTACAAACTATGTCTCTGATAAAGGACTCATTTCTAAAATATACAGGGAATTGAGTCAAATCTATAAGAATACAAGTCATTCCCCAATTGATAAATGGTCAAAGGATATGAGCAGGCAGTTTTCAGAGAATGAAATTAAAGATATCTATAAGCACATGAAAAAATGCTCTAAATCACTATTGATTAGAGAAATGCAAATCAAAACAACTCTGAGGTACCACATCACACTAGTCAGATTGGCTAAGATGACAAAACAGGAAAATGACAAATGCTGGAGAGGATGTGGGCAAACTGGAACACTAATGCATTGCTGGTGGAGTGGTGAACTGATCCAACCTTTCTGGAGAGCAATCTGGAATTATGGCCAAAGGGCTATAAATAATTTCGTACCCTTTGTCCCAGAAATACCACTTCTAGGGTTATATCCCAAAGAGATCATAGAAGTGGGAGATAGACCCATATGTACAAAAATACTTATAGCAGCTCTTTTTTTGGTGGCAAAGAATTGGAAATTAAGGGGCGCCCATCAATTGGGGAATGGCTGAACAAGTTGTGGTATATGCATGTTATGGAATACTATTGTGCTATAAGAAATGAGGATCAGATGGACTTCATATTTACCTGGAGAGGCTTATATGAACTGATGCTGAGTGAGAAGAGTAGAACCAGGAGAAATTTGTGCACAATTACAGACACAACGTATGTATGATGACCAACTTTGATAGACTGATCTCTTCTCAGCAATGCAGTGATATAAGTCAATCCCAAAAGACTCTTGATGGAGAGAAATGTCTATATGCAGAAAAAGAACTAGAAAGAACTTAGTTTGTATCCAGATTGAAGCAAACTACCTGATCTTTTTCCTCGTCTTGTTTGGTTTTATTTCCTTTTTACCATTTTTCATTCCATCTGATAGGTGTGTGTGTGTGTGTGTGTGTGTAAAGTCTTTATAACCTGATTAATGTCTAATGTGAAAGTATTTACAGATCCTATACTTGACTGTATGCTACCATGGGGGGGGCAGGGGGGAGGGAAGGGAGGGGGACAGAATGTGAAACTCAAGGAATTGTGGAATTGAATCTTGTAAACTAAAATAAACAAACAAATTAATAAAAAAAAAGAAATTGGAGATGAAAATATACAGATGATCTATAAAATGAAAGTTTGTACTATATGGATGAAATGAAATCTAAAGAATTAAAGTGACTTGCTCAAAGCCTCACACACAATAAATAAAGATCTAATTAATTAAGTATGGCAGATTAAATTATATTGATTGAAACATACCCTCTACAGTAGTAGACAAATGTCCTTCAATCCCTCAGAATTGACCCTGTTCTTCTGAGATGATATACCCCGAGGAACCACCTTATCAGTGGGAGTGGGAGTTGTGATAGCCTCCCCAAAAGGGTGATTCCTAGTCTTCTGATTCCAAATCCAGGGCTTTCTCACTATAGCAGAGGTCAAAGTACTTTCCATTCTCTCAATAGACTTATTTGCTAATTAGTATAAGTAAAAAGATAAAGAATACAGGGTAGCTTGCATTAAGTGCCAAGTAAGCAGTAAGAACAATATGATTCTAGGTGTTAAGAAGGAGTGATTGGTGGGTGCTGGGAAGATGGGGATGGTTGGAAGACTCATGAAGATGGGACCTGGGCTGTAACTCAAAGAAGCTGAGGTTTTAGAGGATTTAAATTGGTACCAGGGGGAGATTTAAAATATATTTAAATCCTCTAAAGGTAGAGCTTAAATATCTCCTCCCAGAAAAGCTAAAAAGAACATTTCAGCTGGAGGAAATGGCATTTGAAAAGGCATAAAAGAAGAAATATAAATGACATTTTCAGGAAATAAGTAGCCCCATCTGGCTGGCATGAATAGTTTGTGTAGGGGAATGATGGAAGACACCATTGAGTTTAATAGAGACTATATTGGGGAAGCTCTTGAATGCTAAGAGTTTCCTGGTTCTCTAAGGTAAATAGAAAATCCCAAAGAATACTATATAAATGAAGATCCCCTCCTTCTTTCATCCAGAGGCAAAAAGGACATATTCAAGGTCAGAAGCATGACTTAGGCTTAAGCTACCAAAACCTAGCAAGGATGATCCTGTGTTACATTCCCTAGCAATGTATATAAATACATGGACCACAGATAGGCCCTGTGTTGTAACAAAGAGTAAAATCTTCAACATTTCTCTTTTTACAGGAAAATAGGATGTCAAGTTTAGAATGTGTCATTCCTTACCTCTCTATAGTGATAGGTCACTACTTCTTGTGAAGAGTTATTTATCTACTTTGCATAATCCTACAATTACATTTCTTCTGTTATGTTTAGCTAGAAACTTGTCTTTGCAATTTAAATGTAGAATTCTAGTTTTATTAGTAATATTCAAACGTATTTATGGTATTTACATTAACTTCTAAACAAGGAGAGTTAATGTTGCCCTTTAGAGGATAGCAGTATAAAAACATTACAAATTGAATATGTTTTATTTCATTGACCTGAAACAACAAAAAAAGATTCATTGACGCAAGAACATTGCCATCAGGAATAAAAATGTTGATGACTCAATTTAATGTAAACAAATATGTAGCAATATTTGGGCATATATTGGTTGTGTTTTTAACACTCATGGAATGTGATATTAAATAATTATTGACGTGTTTTGGCAATCTCATTTTCATTGGCTGTGATTTCAGCTGAAAATTTTATTTTTGCCCCCACAAGGCTTTTTGAATTGTAAGCAAGTGCATAAAACTGCAGTTTTCAGTATCCAAAAAAAAAGAATAAAAATTAAAGAAAAATCCACAAATTTGCTAAAAAGTTTAAGGCTTTTCTCCCCTTTTGAAATGCCTTTTTAAAATGTGCTAGTTTTCTGTGGAACTAAATTGAGGTACAGATAAGCTCTATAAAGCAAATTCAACAAATTCCCATAATACTTCTGGACCAGTGAGTAGAAGGCCACATCACTTGTTCCACTCTCCTCCTCTCTGTCCAGATCACTAGGTCTCTTCTCATTTAATTCTGAATATACCATTTAGAGATTCTAAAATAGCTTAAATAGTGAAAGTAGTTCAATAACAGATTTGTCATGTGCATAGTGCTTAGTCATAAATTTTCCTTTCCTTTTACCTTGTTATCTGAATTGCTGTGGAAGTGAAGAATGGCTAACCTAAAAATGTTTTTTAAAGCTATTTTAACTCTTCTCTTTTTTTACCATGTTAGATAAATAATTTGAATTTAACTGGATAAAAGAAATAGGAAACAAGAGAAAACTCAAAGCTGTCTGCTTTTTTCTCATTTTTCTACCCAACAAATACCTCTGGAGACAAGGGTTTTTATCTAGTGATAGTTTAGAACAGAAAATTGAAAATAAAGTTCCTAAAACATAAAAGTGTTGACTGCATTTAGTACGGATCATATTTAAAATAAACCAAAAATACAAACATATGGTAATCACCAACAAGGTAAATAGTTACTGTATGCTTAATATGTAAGGAATTATATCAAGCAAAGTTATGCTTTCCTCTCTGCCTATTTTCTACATGATAAATGACTTCTCTTTGGAAGCACTCACTTTAAGGTGCAGCAAAGGGAGTCTGAGAAATGGAGGAGCCATTTGAACCATCAAGTAAAAACAAAAATGCCCCATTAACTTTTCCTACCCCTCTCTTAAGTACTTGAGGCAGACCAGTTATAAGCTAGGAGAGAGGGCATCTGGGCTCTGAGAGATACTTTGCAACAGTCAAAGAGGTGATTCTGTTTTTCTTATTCAGAATGGAGTAGAGAACAATTAGGAGGTTAAAAAGAAGGGAAGGATGGAGAAAGCACACAACTTTCTATTCTTCAAGAGGGGTTTTTATATTGTGGCTTCATCAGACAATTTTGTTTGAGGCATTCTGCATTCTCAGAACACTGAACTGTCTCACATTCAAATAGAAGAACAAAAAGTACTGAAGAAAAGTGCACATTGAAGCCAAATATAAATTAATTGTTGGATTTATAGTTATCACTCCTTTGGATTATCTGTGCCACTATTCTCTTCCATGAAGTCATTGAGAGCTAAAACAATAAATTAAATTCTTCATTAAAATAAGAAAACACACAAAAATGCTCAACTTTGAACATATCCTCAACACCTTCCTACTTTTTAGCTCCTAGTGTGTTTCTACCATGGGCATTTCCAAAATCCGCTTACACAGTCACTGAAGCAAGAAGTAAGAAATATTATACAGTAGGTTTTAGATATTCTTCCAGCTTTTTTTTCTAAATTGCAGAAGGATAAAACTCTCGATTTCTTGATTGTTTTAGATACTAGTCCAAAATCATGTTTTTTTACCTCCTCTTTCCTTTCCTTTGACCAGTGTCATAAGTAGACTTTGTAAGGTGACAGGACTGTCCAGACCAAGTTAGGCCTGGATTAGAAGTTCAGGTAGACTCATTGGGCAAAGACCAAAGTCAGAATTTGGGAGAAGTTTTACCATGGTTGACCTGAAATAAAGGCCAACGTTGAAAGATAAATCCTAACCCGAAGCCTAATTATTCTCTGGCCAGGGAAGAGGAAAGGATAGGTGGGGAAAAAAACATCATATTCAATAAAGGTCCAGATTAAATCCATGAACCAGTGCAACTATCCAAATAGGGTTAGGACTTGATTGATGAAGGTATAAGCAGTAATCAATTAATGGGGATACAAATAACAAAGCACTCAGCATATCATCGGGGTGGTGATGAACAAGGGCAGGCCAACATAGTTCCCAGGATGGCTGGAATCTCAGTTTGAGCCTAACAGGGGCCTAGGGTCACATAGTCAAGAAAACAAAGCAGGAATTCAATTCCTGAAAATTTAGAATGTCAAAGTCAGAGGAAAATCAGTGGTCAGGCTAAGTGCTACACCTGTAAACTAATGATTTAAGCCTTTTATGAACTTCTTTCTCAGAAACCTACATGAAATGAGTTAAGTGCTGCCTCATAGCCAGGATACTCAGGTTACAAGACCTCGGACCAAAAGCTGGAGTTGTGCCTTCCATCTCTTGTTGGGTGTAGTGTATTCCCTGAGGAAAAACTGCAAGATACTAGGCTGAGTGCCATCCTTCTGCCCCAAACAACTACTTCCATCTGTGCTAGGCAAAGCCATCTTCCATCTCCTGCTGCCAGTCCAGTGGAATAGAAAAGGTAGGACAGTGGAAGAATTTAGGAGGAAAGATAATGAATTCCATTTTGAACATGCTATCCCAGCTAGGATGTGGAAAACTTCCAGTATAAGGAAGATCAATACTTCCTTTGTCTGTAGGTCTACCATCTCCTCCTGTGCCTGTCCTTTAAGATTTCTAGAGTGATGCCTTCCACTCAATGATATAGATTCTCACATTTGGTCATAGCCTTCAAATTCCAGTGACTCTGACCTCCTATAGATGATCATCTAAACCCTTATCAGAACACCAATTATACCCTGATAAAACACAACCTTGCATCATGCCTACCATTCACTACCTTCAATCCTACACATGTAGGTAAAGAAAAATCACACTGCTCAATCTGACTGGGTCCACTACAAATTCATGTTACATAACATCAACAGGGCCTTCACTGCCACTAGGCAATTCTAGTATACCTCCCTTATCAACTCACTATCCCACTCCCCATATGTAGCAGCAAGCACCCAAGCGTCCCCTGGGTGGCTGCCAGCACAGGTTCTTGGATATGCTTTGATAAAGGAAAGCAATTCAAAATGGGTTAACAAGCTTACTTTAATCAGTCAAATAGGTATCGTTTACCTAGTTCAGGGGAACCACCCCTAGTTCAGGTCAGCACCCCGAACTTCAGAGTATACAGACAAAATTATCAAGATAAAGAAACAGATCAAGTAGACAGATTTCCAAACTGTCCAACCATTACATCCATACCAAATCAACATCTAGGTTTCAAAGCTGGGGGACCCTGGACAACGGCTTCCCAGAGTTTCATCTGATCAAATCACAGAACATTTCTCAAAGTGAGCCCCAAAACAAAGCTATACATCAGGGCTTATATAGCCTTCTCCTGGCTCAGAGAATGTAACAACCTTATTGACTCACTGGCCAATCAAGAAGAATCTACTGAAAAACAAGCTTCCCACCCCAGGCTCCAGGTGCACTTTAGCCTAGGGGCAAGGAAGATCTTTAAAATTTACATTACACCATAGCTATTCTTTCAAACCACCCATATCTCTCCTTGCTCCAGCTCTCTCCACTGAGAAACCTAATTCACATTTTACAGAAAAAAAAATTGAAGCCATTGGCTATGAACTCTTCCTTTACCTTCTTCCTCATCACCTACCACTCAGGTGTCCTTTACTACTTTCTCTTCCTTTTCCCCTGTCTCACATGATGAAGTGGCCTTCCTCCTTATGAAGGCTAACTGCTCTACTTGTTCAAGCATTTCCACTCCATCCCATCTCCTCCAAAGAGTGCCCCCTTTGTCATCCCCACTCTTTTGCTTATTTTCAATTTATGCCTCTCTACTGGATCATTTCTACTGCCTACAACCATGCCCATGTGACCCACATTCTGAAAAAAACTCCTACTTGGTCTTTCCACTCCTATCACCCTACATCTCTTCTGCCCTTTGTAGATAAACTCCTCAAAAAGACTATCTAGGATTGGTGTGTTCACTTCCTCTCTCTCTTCTTAACTATTTACAATCTAGCTTATAATACTTTATCCTCCCACCAAAATTGTTCTCCCCAAAATTCCTAATGATCTTTTGGTTGTCAAATCCAATGGAGTTTGCTTAGTCCTCATTCTCAGTGACCCCTCTGTAGCTTTTGATACTCTTGATCATGCTCTCCTCCCTGAGGCTCTCTTCTCCCTAGGTTTTTGGGACCCTGTTCTCTGCTAGTTCTTCTCTTACCTGACTACTCCTTCTCTGTCACCTTTGCTGGATCCATTTCTAGATCATGCCCACTTACTGTACATGTCCCTGAGAGTTCTGCCCTGGGCCCTACTTTCTTTTCCCATTATATTACTTCAGTTTTTGATCCCATCTAATCCCATGGATTTAATGACCATCTCTGTGCTCATGATTCTCAGACCTACCTATTCTTCCCTAATCTCCCAGCTACTCTCCTATATCACATCTCCAACTGCCTTTCATAGATCTCTAACTGAATGTCCAGTAGACATCTTAAACTCAGCATGTTCAAAATGAAACTCATTATCTTTCCCCCTAAATCTTTCCACTTTTCTACCTTTTCTATTACTATAAAGGACAACACCATCCTCCCAGTCTCTCAGGCTACAACCTAGGTATCATCTTGGATTTCTCACTATATCTTATATCCAATCTGTTGCCAAGGTCTGTCAATTTCAACTTTGCAATATCTCTCATAAACATCTCCTGTCTTCTGATACTGCTACCAATCTAGTATAGATTCTCATCACCTCATTTCTGGATTATTGCAATAGCTTCCTGGGTGGTCTGCCTGCTCAAATCACTCTCCACTAAACCGATCTTCCATTCAGCCACTAAAATGATTTTTCCTAAAGGACATATCTAATTGTGTCATACCCTACTCAATCAATTCCATTGGCTTCCTACTTTCTCTAAGATTAAATAAAAAATGCACTAGTTGACATTCAAATCCCTAATAACCTACTCCCTCCTATATTTTCAGTCTTTTTATACCTTACTCCCCAACATGTACTCTATGATCCTGTGACACTGGACCTCCTGACAGTTCCATGAACAAAACTCTCTGTCTCTCGGCTCCAATCATTTTCTCTGGCTGTTGCCCATGGCCTGGAATATTTCTCCCTCCTCTGCTCCAACTACTGACCTTCCTGGTTTCCTTTAAGTTGTAACAAAAATCCAACCTTTTAAAAGAAACTTTCTACCACCCCACTTGATTCCAGTATCTTCCTTCTGCTAATTATTATCTGTTTATCCTGCATATAGCTTGCTTTGTGTATTTACATGTTGACTCCCATATTCACTTGTTAGGTCCTTGGGAGCAGAGACACTCTCTCTCTCTCTCTCTCTCTCTCTCTCTCTCTCTCTCTCTCTCTCTCTCTCTCTCTCTCTCTCTCTCTCTTTCTCTCCATATGTAAATATATTTATTTTATTAAATAATTCCCAATTACATGTAAAAAATTTTTAACTTTTATTAAAATTTTGAGGTCCAAATTCTCCCCCTCTCTCCTGCCCCTCTCACACCCATTGAGAAGACAAGAAATATGATGTGGAGTCATGCAATACATATTTCCATATTACCCATGTTTTAAAAGAAAACACATGCACAAAAACCCTCAAGAAAAATAAAATAGGAAAAAAGTATCTTTCAGTCTGCTCTCAGAGTTCATCAATTCTCTCTCTGAGGATGGATAGCATTTTTTCATCATGAATTCTTTGGAATGGCCTTGGATCATTATTGTGATCAAAGAAGCTAAGTCTTTCACATTTGGACATCACTACAATATTACTGTTATTGAATACAGTGTTCTCCTGGTTCTTTTCACTCCACTTTAAACAGTTCATGTAAGTCTTTCCAGATTTTTCTGAAAACATCCCCCTCATCAATTCTTATAGCACAATAGTATTTCATCACAATCATATACCATAACTTGCTCAGTCATTCTCTAGTTGGTGGGCACCCCTTCAATTTCTAATTCTTTGCCACTACAAAAAGAGCTGCTATATTTTTTTTGTACAAATAGGACATTTTCTCATTTATTTGATATCTTTAGAATATAGACCTAGTAGTAGTATTGCTAGGTCAAAGGCACTTCACAGTTTTATAGCCCTTTGGAAATAGTTCCAAATTGTTCTCCAGAATGGCTAGACCAGTTCTCAACTGTACCAACAATGCATTAGTCAGAGACTCTCTTTTTCCTCTTTTTGTATCCTCTGCACTTAGCACAGCATCTGGCAAACAGTAGATGCTTAATAAATATTTATTGATTAGACATTGATTAATTGTTTGATGTGGGAACAATGAGGATTAGAGGCATAGAAACCTGAGATATAGACTTTTAACTTGAAGGAACTAAATTGCCATTGAGTCCAATCTCCTCATATTACAGATGAGTAAACTAATACATGGACAGTGACTTAAGATCACATAGCTAGTATTCTGATTTAGGATTTGAAGTGTGGTATTACTGATTCCAACACAATTCCTCTATTCTACTCCATGCTGCATGTTGGAACAGAGAACAGAACCAGGACAAGGCATCTGTTTGTTTTAGGAAAGCTATGAAAATTTAATGAACACACAAATTCAAAAAAAAAATTAGCAATCATTGACAGTGTTTACCTATCATATCTGCTGATTCTGTTCATCTAGTCAAGATGATTTGAATTCATCAAGGGTTAATGGTAATTCTGCTATCTCCTTACTTAGGTTTAAGCTCCCTATTAGTCACTTCTCTGCTTTCCTTCTCATGTAAAGATTATTCCCCAAACAGGGAAAATAGGAGTAACAATTTAATACTTCTTACTTGAAAATATCTGCTTATATCATCCATCAATCTCAAACATGGGTCCCATTCATTCTTTGATCTTCCTCATTTTCTCTTTTATCTTTTTTAAAAAAGATTTTCTTTAGTCTTCTCCACCAACTCTTCATAATTTTCAAATGTAGACATCTTTACGCTATTTTTATGGTATTCTGACAAGCTTTTGCATCTACCCCGTCACCTGCTTTCATTTCCATCTTTTGGGCATATATTTTAAAAACATAGGTTGGCTAATGAACTCTTTATCTAGCTTATCTTTAAACAGATCCCTCCTTTCCTCCAAATCAAAACTGCTTCTGTTTATGAAATGCGTATCCATTCACATAAATTAAACATCCCATCATATCAGGAACCTGTGCATAGTATTTCCAGCATTGTGTAAATGCTACAACATATTTCAGGATAGAGAGAATTCTCTTTAAAACAAGGGGACAGTAGGACAAATTAAACTCACTTCTATCTGTATGCAAAGGTAAGTAACAGCTAAAAGGGTTTGTCTTTACATGAATGGAATGGGAAAACTTAATTGAAAATTAAACAAAAATTACTATATAAAGTACAGGAGAAATAAATGGAAAAGGCAAAAGATGAGTTCAAGATTTGTTTAAAACCCAAGCATGATAGTTGGAGGTATAAATGGGATAAAACAGTATGGTGTATATGAATATTAAGGTAACCCTCCTCTTAGGATCAGCCCTGATCAATCTCTTTCCACAATGCAGATTGGTCTCAATTTAAGAATTAAATACGTTCTCAAATAATTGCACACAAAGCAAATATTTTCGTTTCATATACTTTCTTTGGTTTCCATAATCATTGCAGAGATTCAACTTGATTGGAAAATGTTGGCACCAACACTAATAAAATTTATGAATCCTAGAATTCTCATCAAGAAACATTCTACCTGTGTAAATTGGAAGAAGTTTTGCATTTTAATTACCCACAGTACTTCTCAAAGAAGTTAGGCAAATGGATATCACCTAACAGTTCTTTGCATAAAGCATATATCTAATAAACATTTGTGAATGAGTGAATTAAGAAGACAATCAATTCACATCCCACAATCTTTCCACATAGATATCAAATTCATCAGAGAGATTATTTCCATTTTGACTAGGAGTAATTTCTAGTTCTGCTGGAACCTATGTTAATTCTGAAACAATCAAATAGGTCTACACTGGTTATTTTTCTAGCTACCAGGTGACCCAATAGCCACTTATCTGCTATCCCATGTTCATTTTGGTAGTTTACACATTCCCTATCAGGGCAGAAAGGCTGAGTAGGTGACATTCTTCTAATGCTATTGCAGAAACCTTCTGCCTCTCAGTCACACATTTCTCTATGAGTTAGCACCACTCATCATCTAAGGATGTGTGGATTTACAGAGCTGATCACTAAGAACTTAGCTCTAAAGCTCCATGTGCTATATAACTGCAGCTTCTTTTGACCTTTTTATATTTCAACAAACTCCACTTAGACCTTGGTGTAATGGAATTGATTCCCCATGGAAACATGCATTCGTGCTAGAATACAATGTGGTGTTTTTGCTTTTAGTTTAGAGGCAATAACTAAATAAATATTACAGGAAAATAAAAAGACAACATATAATAAAAAACAATATATATACAAAATGGTTAAAGAATATAAATAAGCAATTTTCAAAGGAAAAAATTCAGGCTATTGATAACCATATGACAAAATGCTCCAAATCTCTTATAATAAGAGATATGGAAATAAGAACAATTCTGTATTTTTTCCTCACACACATCAAATTGGCAAGGTAAAAACTGGTAAATGTTGGAGGTAGGGGAGTACTATGGGAAGACAGGCATGGTAATGCCCAAAGAATCATTGATATAGACAAAGAAAATTGTGCCAAACTTCTTTTAGTAGCAAAGAATTAGAAACAAAGTGATTACTCATCATTTAAGAATGGTTAAACAAGGGGCAGCTAGGTGGCGCAGTGAGTAAAGTGCCGGCCCTGGAGTCAGGAGGACCAGAGTTCAGTTCTGGCCTCAGACACTTAATACCCACACACACAAAAACTAGTTGTGTAACCTTGGGCAAGTTACTTAACCCCAATTGCCCTCCAAAAGGAAAAAAAAAAAGGAATGGTTGAACAACTTATGATATATGAATATAAGGGAATATTAATGAGCCACAAGAAATGGTAAATATAAAATGAGAAGCTTGGAATGTCCATCTGAACTAATGCAGAGAAAAGTGAGTAGAACCAGGTGAACAATTTAAGTGATGACTGCAATGATGTGAAGGAAAGAAACACTGGAAGACTTCAGAACTCTGATCAGTGCAATGACTAACTGTCTTCACAAAACTGATGGTAAAATATGTAAAGGTAATGGAAATTTGAAGATCTTCCTTGCTTTTTAAGATCTTCTCTGCCTTTGAAGATCTTCCCTGCCCCCTGGTAGGTTGAATATAATCACATGGAGCCTGTGGTGAGAGGAGTCTGCTGAAGGGTGGAGCAGAACCCACAGGAAGCTGGGAGTGAGAGCAACTAGACAGTGGAAGATAGAAGACTTCAGGCAAGCAGACAGCTAGGCTTGTAAGTGTTGGTTTGTGGGAAGACTGAAGAATGGTGTGGTTCTCTGTGGTTTTATGGTATATTAACTTCTTTGCTACTATGATAGATTTGGCTTTCTGGCTTTGGAATTCAGTTTTCTGATGTCTGAATAAATGTTTTGCTTCTGTCTTCTCTATGGAGAGTGTTATATTTTGTGACTGAGAACTATGCTAGCAATATTTACAGTTGCCATAGGTGCTGTGAATATTGCATTGGCTCTACAAATATGCTTCCACCTCTTGGCATAGAGATGGCAAACTAGAAATATAGAACAAAGCAAACATTTCCAAACAATATCTTGATTCATATTTGTAATGTAATGCCAAGGAAGGGCAACTTCCCAAGGTTCAAAATACCAGCATAGGTGCTCTCCATTTTATTCAGTGACAAATTAAGAACAGAGAAGATCAAAATATGACATCGTTCAAAATACAGCATTTACTAAGTGTGATTAAATAATCTCCAAGTACTACCCCACCCCAGGACTTTACATTCATTCAATCAATTACAAAGTCCCTCTTCTAAATACTACTCCACCCCTAGGCTGTATCTTCATTTAGTCCATCACAAAGCCCCTCTTCTCAAATGGAGATTAGTTTCCAATCATAAGTAAAGTACATTCATTCAGTTCAACCATAGAACACAAAAAGGTCAAAAGTTCCCTACCCCTGGATCACAATTGAATCTACCCCAGAGTTACAACAAGTTTAAGCATAGCACTTAATACCCAAATGGAGGTCTTTTCTTCATCTTGACAAGAGGCAAGTTCTCAGCAATCTTAGTTC
>NW_027186325.1:2079756-2105913 GCF_028583685.1 Petaurus breviceps papuanus
GCCACAAGAAACATTGCCAGTCTCTTCATTAATTCATCCTCTGTCTGCAGAACAGTCCTAGAACCCCTGAAAACATTAGCAAAACCCTCTCCCAGGATTTCTGTAAACATACAACAAGAAAATCATTCTTCAGGGCTTCTGAACCAACAGCAAGGTTCCCAGACCCCTGCAACAACAGCACTGTCCTTCAAGAGTGGACAGTATTCACTCTCTGTCTGCAGGACAGTCTCTTAGCCAACAGCCAGGTTCCAGGGCCTCTTCAACAACAGGACTGTCTTTCACCAGTGGACAAATCTGGCAAAACAACATCAAAACAGACAGACAAAGTACCAGCAAAACAGCCATGTCTCCTCAGTCCTTGGCAGCTCAGGGGGCAGGTCTCAAAAGTCCAGGGCAATTCAAAGTGGCCCTCAGCAATCCTCTCAGTCTCTCTCTGCCTCCACAAGGGTGCTGCTTCCAAAAAGTTCTTCTGCCTCTCTCTTGTGTCTCTCCAAATCTACGTCACCAGCTCCTCCCAGTTCCTCCCAGTTCCTGTCTCTCTTTTCAAGTCAACAAGTCCATCCCACAGGTGGGATTAACAAGCTCTGGGTTTTAACATAATCAGTTTGAAAACCAAGCCAATGCAGGGGGATATTTATATTCCATTACTATCACACCTCCACTAAGCCTAAAATATATAAATAGGGTATGATTATGTGTGCTTTTACTATGATATATCATTACCCTCTAAGAAAGACTTAGAAGAAATAAACAATTACATATGTCCTTAATCTTATTTTTTTAAGATACTAGCTAAGACAATTGTATGTGTGGTAAACCTTTGACCAAAACTGCCCACATTGATTTTGATGATATGTTGATTTTGAAAAATATGGAAATATTTCTATTTTTTTAAACCTAATAGCTGAAAACCCTAAGAGCAAGATAGAATTTTCCCATTAAACTCTGCATTCTTGGCAGTTTGGATGAGCTTGTTTTATTTGTCTGGTTGTTCTTAATTTTGTCATTTTTTTCTTGGTTTTTCTCATCCTTCATGTAATGAGGCATTGTGCAGAGAAAGGTCTAGTCCAAATTCAAGATATCATTTCTTCTTGAGAAGAATAAAAAATAAAATTGGGATAAATCAGGACTAGCATAAAGAGGTTCAGCTGCACCCTACATAAATGATTAGCCTCTTTCGGTAAATTTTATAAATTAAATAAAAGGCAAGTCTTCAAGTTAGGAATTGATAACGAGCTCCTCTCCCAATTTCTGTGGGTGAGCAGGCTATAATTAATTTATATTTTACTTTTATCTGTAGAAAAAGGTCACTAAATGCCTTCAGTTTGTGCAGTTAAGAGAATCTGTAAGCAACAGAAACTAACAGAGGTATCCCGCCTTGTATTCAGCCATGCCTTATTATCTGCCTTTCTTTCTTTTTATCATTATTGTATCATTTTCCCCCCTTTCCACTGATTTTTTAAAAAATTTAACTAAGTCAGTCACTCTTACCGAGCTTTACTTTCCTCAACTGCAAGTGAAGATAGAATCCTTGAGGCTGGATATGAACCCAGGACTTCCTGGTTCCAGGCCCAGTGCTCTATCTGTCTATGTATCTTTACATATATGTATGTTTGTATGTGTGTATCTGTTATTGTATCTTTTCAGTCATGTACAATTCTTTGTGACCTCACTTAGGGTTTTCTTGGCAAAGATACTGGAGTGGTTTGCCATTTCCATCTTCAGATCATTTTACAGATGAGGAAACTGAAGCAAACAGGGTTAAGTGACTTGCCCAGGGTCACACAGCTTGTTAAGTGTCTGAAGCTGGATTTGGTCTCAGGTACTCCTGACTTCAGGACCAGGACTCTACCTACAATGCCACCTAGCTGCCCATATATATCTATATTATATACATTTATATTATGTGTACAAATGTATATATATATATGTATATACATGTGCATATATATGTATATATCTATATCTATCTACTTACCTACCTCTATATCTATCTATTTTTCTATACTTGAAGACAGTCACCAAGCTGCCTAGCAAGAACTAAAGTACACAAACATGCCCCTAAAACAGTGGCATAGTCTTCCCTCAACTACCTTAGATCCTTGGAGCTCAAACTATAAATGGTTACTACTAAGCCTTCACCCCAGCAGGTTCACTTTCAAATGTAGCACAGATGCTGGGCTCCTTGTTGCAGAAATTGTCACTTCTCCTTGACTTCCTAAGAAGGTCATTCCTTGGGGCTATGGTGGCCTCCTAAGTAACTCAGCTATGCCAGGTAAGGAATCTCTGACAAGGACTCCTGTCAATAGACTTCTGCTCTTCTGACTTTTTCAAATCTCACAAGGTCATTCTAGTTCTGATACTTTTTAGTCTGAGAGCAGGAGAGAATACACACAGGACAAATATCTGTATTTAGAGGCTTAAAGTATTTTGTCCATCTTACTCAGAGGTAGTCAGGAAAAGAGCCTACAATTTTTCACTTAGTGCTTTTTCTCCTCTGTTTTGCAAATTATACTGTAACTTCACTGAAAATTGTACATTGGGAAGCAAATAATCCCATAGCACCTGTGAACATAAATAGCAAACACACAACCCCAATTGCTGTAAAAAAAAAATGTGAAGTTATAGAGAATATATGTTTGTGTGTGTACATATTATGTATGCATGCAGGTGTATATGTATATCTTTTGTGTGATCTTTTTCCTTTTCCCTTCTCTAGAGCAAATGTGGGACTACTAAGTAATTACTCATTTCTAGGTAGAATCATAGAATTATAAATTTAGGACTACAAATGACTTTAAAGGCCATTGAGTCAAGCCTCTTATTTTACAGAGTAACAAAATGAAGCACAAAGAGTTTAAGTGACTAGCTAAGGTTCACACAGTAAGTATCTGGTCTTCCCAACTTCATGGCCAACACACCATTCACCATGCTATTTAAGGGGCTCCTAGTAGCCTGGGGGAGTAAGAGGTGACTAGGGTCACATAACCAATATATGTCAGAAACCAGATTTAGATGCAGCTTTTCCTGACTGTGAGAATAGCCATCTAATCACTATATCATAAAAGAAAAGAAAAAAAGGAAAAATGTATCCCTATTGTGAAACAGAAGTTTCATTTCTTATGTAACAGGATAGAATACTTGCCAGTATATTAACCAGAATGGTAAGAGGGAGAAATGGATCATCTCTTCATTTTAAAACTCTGAATTTACACAAAAAGCCCTCATTTCAATCATTGCAGTCAATGGTCCTAATTTAGCCCACCTCTATAGTTCATGTCACCATCATCTCTCATCTATACTACTGTAATTGGCTCCTAATAAATCCCTCTACTTCCAGGTCCTACCTGTTCTAAGTAATCTTTCTAAATTGTGACTTTGACCATGTTGTTTCTCTGGCTTAAGGAAAAAGAAAACCTTTCAGTTGGCTTCTTATTACTTTTAATAGGAAATATAGACTATTTAATCTGAGTCCTTAAAGTTCTTGAATATATTCCACTCAACCTCTTTAGCCTTATTTAACTTTACTCTCATTCATGTACTCCACATTTCAGACAAACAGTGGACTTCTTGTCACCCATGCTCAACATGCCATTTTCTGCCTTGTTTTATTTGCAGAAGTCATCTCCCAGTTTGTAAAGGCTATGCGATTAAACAAGGCTCTCTCTGGTGAGGCAGAAGAGATGCATTACCAAAGGTCAATGTAAAAGAGTGAAATTCATTTTTCAACATGCTCTCTGAAATGGAAACTATCAAGATAGTGGAGGCATAGGAAGTAATTACAATAGAGACAGTGTTATTGTTGTTGCTGTTTTAGCTATACTTATGTTCAAAATTCAGAGGAAGTAGAAATGGAACCAAATAGAACAAAGATGGGGAAAGCAATTGGTCCATATTAAAGTATTTATAAAAATGACCCATGCTAAAGGCAACATAGATGGGAAGGCATTGAAGAATGGCTTTGTTAGGTACCTAACAAAGGGAAAGATATCAAAGAAATGGAAAAAATCCATGACCTTCTTGATTCCACAAAATCCCTGAGTTAGAAGTTATTTAAAAGATAAGAAAATCCCACTAGTAGCTGAAGAGAAATCCTTTATGACATTCTTAAAAGTGGAGTTCCCATATCTACTTGAAAACCTCCAAGAGCCTTTGATATTTAACTCTGTGATATTAGGCAAGTCACTTAACCTACCTACCTAACCTACGATTCCTCATCTGTAATATGAAGGAGATGCCTAAATGTTATCTAAGATTTCTTCAAATTCTTGACCTGTGATTCTGTGAACTATGAACATAGTAGTAGTAGTAATAGTAGTAGTAGCAGCAGCAGCAGCAGCAGTAGTAGTAGTAGTAGTAGCAGCAGCAGCAGCAGCAGCAGTAGCAGTAGTAGTAGTAGTAGTAGTAGTAGTAGTAGTACTTGTATTTGTAATTGCAGTAGTTATTTATGTGGTGCTTTAAGATTTGCAAAGTAATTTACAAATATTTCATTTGATTCTCACAACATTTACTTGGGAGGCAGATGCTATTATTATCTTCATTCTACAGATGGGAAAAGTAAAGCAGGCAGTGTTTAATTGACCTGCCCAGGGTCACATAACTAGTAAGTTTAAGGCCACATTTGAACTCAAGTCTTCCTGATTCTAGTGCTTTATTTACTGAACCAGCTAATGGTTAAACAGCTTTCCTTTCTATATGAGGCAAAAATCTGCTCATTATTTAATGTCCACACAGTAGTCCCAATTTTGACCTCTGCCATTAAGGAAAATAAATAAAAATAATCTCCCTCATATTAGGCCTTAAATACCTGAAGAAAACTAACTTCTTCCTCTAAATCTTCACTTCTTCAGGGAAAACATTCCCATTTCCTTCAACCAATCCTCATAACACATGCTATCTTTCTTCCTCTTCATCTAATCTGCCTTCCTTTGTACATGCTCCAGTTTCTTAATTTCCAAAATTCAGTGCTCAGGATTAAATACAATATTCTAAATGTGGTCTTACAAGGACCTAATATAGCTATCTCCTTATTACTAGCAGTGCCTAGAATACTTTTTCCCCCTCTTCATTTCCATGTCACACTGATGGCATATTTGTCCCTAAATGCAAATTATTTTTTCATGGTAGTAGTTCACAGAGCATTAGACTTGGACTCAGGATTATTTGGGTTCAATCCCTACTGTTGACACTAGCTGTGTGATTCTGGGCATGTCATCTATCTCCCTTAACCTGTTTCCTCATTTGGAAAATGGGAGTAATAATTGCATCCACCACACAACTGTTGTGATAACCAGTAGGAAAATTATATATTTGAAGCATTCTTGTAAACTTTAGAACAATATATAAACATGAACTGTGATGAGAACCTGTAACCTATCTTGTATGCTAACAATTGTATTTTCTAACCCAGTCAGACAAAAATAAACATTTGTGTGCAGGCAGATAGGTGGCGCAGTGAATAGAGCACTGGCCATGGAGTCAGGAGGACCTGAGTTCAAATTTGGACTCAGACACGTAACACTTACTAGTTGTGTGACCTTGGGCAAGTCACTTAACTAAAATTGCCCTGTCTTCCCCCCTCCCAATAAGTAAACATGTGCTTAATATAGATGCCAGGCACTATGCAGCAAAGAACTTCAATGTGGTGAAATCTTTTATTGTTCCATTTCTGACATCATATTATCTCTTCTTCTAAGCTTCATGTCATCTACAAATTTGACAATTGGTCCTTCTATACTTTCAATCATGAAGTTAGTTAATATCTTGAATGGAACATGGTAAAAAAAAAACCAGAGCCCTGAGGCATTCCACTAGAGACTTCTCTTATTGGCATAATATGTTAGTCTTTACTTTTTAGCTTATCATTCAAGAAATATTCAGTCCACCTAATTTTATTACCATCCAGCCTACCTTTCTCTAAATTATCCATATCATATCATGAGAGACTTGGTCAAATGCCTTGATGAAACATCAATACATAAAGCCTATGGCATTCCCCTTTTATACCCTATCACAGAAAAAAAAATAAGGCTCATTTATCATGACCTATACTTCAATAATCCTGTGTAGATTTTCAGTGATTATTGCTTTTCTCTTTTTTAAGAGTTCACAAACAATCCCTTTAATAGTTTCTAGAATTTTGCCAAAGGTAAAACTCCAGCTCACTGGCCTATACTTTGTCCAATCTTCTTTGAAAATCACAACCATATTTACCTCTCTCTAGTCCTGTGGTGCCTGTCCTGTTATCAATGATTTTTCAATAATTACTGAGACAGATCAATAATCACATTTGCAAACTCTTTCAGAACCCTGGGATATAATTTTCTGATCCCAGTGTTTTTACCAACTTCTTACTTACCTTGGGTGCCAACTCAGTGTTAACTATTTCCATTATTCTTCCCAATCTGAACATCATGTTCCTGATAGAAAAAAATAGAAACAAAATAATAGTTGAGTATTTCTATCTCTTCTCCATCATCTGTTATTATCTTTCCATCTACCATAAGCAGCATCTCTATCTGTTCTTTGACCTTCTTTTGCCCCAGTTCATCTAAGAGAAGTCATTTTGCTACCTTTACAATTATTGCCAGCATGGATTTATTCTGTACCAAAGTGTTAGTAAATATATTTTTGCATGACTGTATCCTTTTGTATGTATCTTTTGTATTTTCCTCAGCTATTTACCCCTTACTTCCTACTTCTGTGTATATTTTGAAAATATATGTCAATGAGATCATTATTCAACCATGGGGGTGTCTACTTCCCTGTGGTTCCACTCAGCATACTTGTAACTGTGCACAGCAAAATATCCTGCCCTAAAACTTCATTGTTGAACTTTCTCCTACCTCAACTTCACTAAAGTGTAATCTTCTTGGGAGAAGGATGACTTGAATTAGGTATTTGTATCTAATATTTAGCCCATTGTTTGGCATGTTGTAAGCTCTAATAAATGCTTTTCATCAATTCATTAATTCTTCAGTCAGCTCCTTCTTTTCTTCCTCACTAGCAGCATGGGGTATTTGTGTCCTCATCATTTTGTTCTTAAAGACTCCTACTCCTCTTGAGCCAACTTCTGTAGAATTTCAGACACTTGAATCCAATCTAAATTTTTTCCAAATTATTGACAGCTGTTTTCCCCAAATCTGGAGTTTACATTAGTCTATATCTTATTTTCTCTTCTTATACCAATTAAACAAAGATATATGCTTCCTCTTGTGTGGAAGATCTCTCATCCAATAGATTAAAACCAATTTGTAACTCAGTAGATAAGTCTTAAAACTTGTCTGAGGTTCAGAAAAGTCAGAAGTCACCCTGATAGTGCCAGAAGTAGGATTGAACCCAGATCTTCCTGCCTACAAGTTCAGCACTATATTCACTTCAACATGATGCTCCTCTTTTCTCTGTTTCTCACAAAGTTTAATAAGTGGTCATTCCCTTTCAAGTCTTGCAATTTCTATTTCAGCAGCTAAAAAAGACCAAGGTCTTCTACTTCATACTGGGCCATTGACAGTCATTTTGACTTCCAAAGTTGTTGTGAGGCACAAATGAGATAAGAATTGCTAAATGCTTAGCAAATGTCTAGCCCATAATAATGTTATATTAAATATTAGTTATTATTATTATTATTATTAACTCTGGGTAAGTCATTTGACATGTGTTTGTCTCAGTTTCCTCATCTGTAAAAACGGGGATAAGAGGAACTACTACCCAGAGTATTGTTGTAATGATCAAATGAAATAATGTGTACAAAGCACTTTGCAAACCTTAAAGCACTATAGAAATACTGACTATTTTCATGTTTTAACTTCTCTGGGTCTCAGTTTCCTCATCTATGAATTAGATAACTTCTAAGGACCATTCCAACTCTCAGTTTATTATTCTATGATCCTGTGGTAGATCATTGGTCTCCATGTGAATTATCAGAAATGGGTCACTGTCACTGGGTATGAAGATCTTCAAGAGATTCCCAGCAATATCTTTGAGAGAAAGCACACCACCTACTTTTTCATATCATGAATCAAGGTCTACATGTGACCACCTCAGTACTTCTCAGCAGAGACTCAGCAATCATCACTCTTTATCTCTTCTTCCTCTCCCTAAAATTGGCTGTGTTCCTGTTTGTAGATCCTTATTATGAATCAAGTAAAGCACAAGAAGCTGTTGGGGGGTTTCCTCAGGGAATTTAGCTCCACCCTCTATGAGAACAGCCTCTAACCCTTTATATAGCTCTCAGTGTTCAATGGTTTTCATTCTTCATTTTACTGTGTCATAATCTTCCATCCCAACATGGATCAAGGTTCCCTAGTGTCTCATTAGGTTCTTTTTCTTTTTAATTTTCCATTTAAAGCCATTCTTACGTCCTTTTCAGGAGTACGTCTTCCTCACTGATAACTTAGAGAAAAGTAACACTTTTTTCCAGGCCATTTAATTTTTTGTCATTTAGAAACCCAAGCTGCATTTGTGCATATTTAGTTGTCACATAGCATTGACTGAAAGATAGTACAAACTCTACAGGTTCCTGGAAGAGATCCCCAAATTAATTTTGGTTCTGAATGCTCATTCTCATGGCTAATGCTAAATCTAATGGCAAATTGCATAGATGATGTATTCAGTGTTTTTGTTACTCACTTTAAAAATTCCTAACAATGGCCTAATGTAAACAGCAGCTGCCCCCAGTAGCTGTCTACAAAAGAGAGGCTAAAATTGAAAAATCAAAACTCTTCTAGACTTTCTCTTTTCTCTTAAGTTCACAACCCAAGCATCATCCTCAACTCTTTTTTTTTTTTAAGCAATCAGGGTTAAGTAACTTGCTCAAGGTTACACGGCCAGTTATTTCTGGGTGTGGTGCTGAGTGTCTGAGCCTGGGATTCGATCTCCACGTCATCCCAACACTGGAACTGGTGCTCTTACTCACTGAGCCACCTGGCCGCCCCCATCCTCAACTCTTATTTCTTTATTTCCTTTTAGTTTACAACATTCAGTTCCACAATCTCTTGAGTTTCAAATTTTCTCTCCCTCCCTCCCTCATGGGGGCATGCAATCAAATGTAGGTTCTACAAATACCTTCATGTTGAATATTATTCACATTGTAAAGAAGGATTATAACCAATGGGGTGAACAATGAGAAAGGAGGGATAAAACAAAACAAACTACAAGTAGTTTGCTTCCATCTGTGGACTCTGTGGTTCTTTCTCTAGATGTGGACCTCCCTTTCCATCGTGAGTCTTTTGTAGTTGTCTTCTAACCTTGCATTGCTGAGAGGAGCCCAGGACCTATATGAGTACAATTATAAAACACTTTTCACAAATTTAAAGTCAGATCTAAATAACTGGAAAAACATCAACTCATTTCTTGTTCACAAAACATAGCCAATCTCTTGCTAAGTACTATCAATTCTACCTCCTCAGCTTCTGTTCCTTTCTCTCTACTCATACTCCATCCACCCTAGTGCAGAAACTCATCAGCTCAGGCTTAACAATACTAAAATAGCTTCCTAAATAGTCTCCATCCTTCCAGCCTCTTCTCTCTACAATCTGTCTTTTATATAGTTGACAAAATGATATTCCTAAAAGAGTTCTGACCATGTCATTCTCCTGATCAAGAAATTCCAGTGGATCCCTAACACCTGTTGCCTCAATTAAAAAAAAATCTCCCCATTTGGCAGGGAAAGCCTTTCACAATCTTGACTCTAGCCTATCTTTTTGGGTTGATTATACATTCGTATTCACCTATACTCTGTATTTTAGCAGAATTGGCCTGCTTGATGTCTCCCACATACAATGTTCCCATTTCTTAGTCTTTTCACAGGCCATCACAGGTGTCCACTGCCACTTCGTAGTGGCCCTGTTCTCTGCAATAACTTTCTATATCTATTTTATAGATATCTAGTACTTACAGAGATGTTGTATCCTCCCTCCTTCAGTAGAATATAAACTAGAAAAAGTCTCATTTTTGTGTTTATATACCCAAAACCTAGTATGGACCTGACATATTAAAGGTGCTTTCTAAATGCTTATAACTTGATTGGTTATCATGAATCAGTCATCAGATAGCATCTACTTGAGTGTTGCCTCTTTCCTGTACTTTGGTTTCATTTGACAGTATTTCATGAATAAACAAACAAATGGATGAATGAATGAATGAATGAATAAATGTGGTATTTTTTCTGATCATTTAGATGCAAAATTTTTAAAACTATATTTTTCTCTTTGAAATTTTATATTAGTGGTATTTGAAAATTCACTTGCATCATGCTATCAAAGAAAAAGTCCTAGATTTGGAGCTAGTTGTGCTATTAAGTACCTGTTTATTCACTCTCTCCAGCTTTCACTTTCCTCATCTTCAACAAAAGTACATCAGAGTAATTTCTCTCTTGGGATCCTTTCTGTTATTGCTTTAAATACTAGGCAAGGAGGGTTTTTTTTTTACTGTTAATAAACATTTTGAATATTATATAATAATATTATAGAAGTCTATAACAGCCAGTCATTTGAGTATACACAGATATTTCCTGCATGGATTTACTAAAGAGATGGCATATAAACTTTGGGAAAACCAGTTTCCTACCATGATCCCAAGATTGGTACTATATTTTCTAAACTTTAGGCATCTGTTTAATATTATTATATAGCTTCTAGTCACTAAAATTGTGGCAAGTTAACCTACACATTCGATTCTTTAAGGTGTGCAGCAAAATTATTTCAAAAATACCAAAATTACAGGTTCTCTGAAAAAAATTAATCTTTTCATTTAATTATCACAATCACTAACCATTTCCTTCTAAATAAAATAGTGCTGGGGCATGGCCAAGGTGGCGGCATACAAGCAGGAAAACTTCCTGAACTTCCCCCATAACCACATCAAATATCCATAAAATATGACTCTAAACAAACTTTAGAGCTACAGAACCCACAAAGTGACAGAGAGAAACAAATATCCTGCTGAAGGCAGGCTGGCAGGCTGCTAGGAAGAATCCATTGCAGCATGCTAGGAGCAAAGCCCAGGTCCACCTAAGCCTGTGGTTTTAGCCTCAGGGTGGCCACAACCAGCCGAAGCTGGAGGGACTTCAGGAGGGTGGAGCACCAGCATCTATGGCAGTTTCCAGAATAATCAACCCATAAATGCCAAAGGCAAAGTAAAAGGTCAGTGTGGACTTTGGGAACCATGGGATCAAGAATACAGTCCAGCCTCTGCCCCCAGAGGGAAAAGCAGCATGGCTGCTTCAGAGCTCCTGGCCTACACATTGTAGGGGGACCAAGCGAACATTCGGAGGCTAATTGTTCTTGCTTTAACTTGCCTGGATCTGGGTCGCAGTCTTGGGTGGAGGTCCTGGGGTGCGTGACCTTGTGCCACTGAGAGTGGAGGCTTCTCAGAGGGGACCAAACTAATAGCTCCAGCAGCTGTGAAAACCCCAGCAATTTGGGACAAAGCTCTCCTCTCTGGAAACAGAGTTCTACTGTGGCAAAAAACTCAAAAGTCGAGTAATTGAGTGGCAACATGAGCAAGCAAAAGAAACAAAGCAAGCACAGCAATACAACTTTGGATTTGTTTCTTGGGATCAAAAGGATCAAAGCATGGAACTAGAAGAAGACAGCAAAGTCAGAACTCCTACACCAAAAGCTTCTAGGAACAATATTATCTAGTTACAGGCCATAGAGGAGCTTAAGAAGGATTTTGAAAACCAAATAAGAGAAGTGGAGGAAAAATTGGTATTAGAAATGAGAATGATGCAAGAAAATCATGAAAAGAGAGTCAACAAACTGACTGAAGAAAATAACACCTTAAAAAATACACTAACTCAAATGACAAAAGAAGCCCAAAAAGCCAATGAGGAGAAAAGTGCATTAAAAAGACAAATTTGTCTGATGGAGAAAGAATCTCAAAAGCTCACTAAAGAGAATCATTCCTTCAGAATTAGATTGGAGCAAATGGAAGCTAGTGACTTTATGAGAAATCAAGATACTGTTAAACAGATCCAAAAAAATGAATAAATAGAAAGTAATGTGAAATATCTCATTGGGAAAACCACTGACGTGGAAAATAGATCCAAGAGAGATAATTTAAAAATTGACTACCTGAAAGCCATGATCAAAAAAAAAAAAAAACCTAGAAATCATCCTTCAAGAAATTCTCAAGGAAAATTGCCCTGATATTTTAGAACCAGAGAGTAAAATAGAACTTGAAAGATTTCACTGATCACCTCCTGAAAAAGATGCCAAAAAGAAAACTCCTAGGAATATTATTTCCAGGTTCCAGAGATTCCAGATCAAGGATAAAATATTACAAGCAGCCAAGAAAAAACAATTTGAATAATCAGGATAACACAGGATCTGGCAGCTTCTACATTGAGGTATCAAAGGGCTTGGAATATGATATTCCAGAGGTCAAAGGAGCTGGGATTGAAACCAAGAATCACCTACCCAGCTAAACTGAGTATAATGTTTTAGAGGAAAATATGGTCATTCAATGAAAAAGAGGACTTTCAAACTTTCTTGATGAAAAAACCAGAGTTGAATCGAAAATTTGACATTCAGATACAAGAAGCAAGAGAAGCACTAGAAGGTAAACAGGGAAAATAAATCATAAGGAACTTATCAAAGTTGAACTATTTACATGCCTACATGGAAAAATGATAATTGTAACTTATGAAACTTTTCTCAGTATGAGGATAGTTGAAGGGAATATAAATGTGTGTGTGTGTATATGTGTGTGTGTGTACATACATATATATGTCTATATAGGGGGGTATATGGGCATATGAATACATATGTGAGTGTGTGTATATATGTGTACAGGTATACATAGACAGAGGGCACAGGATCAATTGAATAGGAAGGGATGATACGTAAAAGGTGAAATTGAGAGGTGAGAGAGGAATATAATGGGAGAAGATGGGTAGAGAGAGAATGGGGTAAATTACCTCATATAGAAGAGGCAAGGGATAACTGTTACAATGGAGAGGAAGAACAGGAAGGCAAAAGGGAATGGGTCAACCTTACTCTCATTGAATTTGGCTTAAGGAGGAAATGACATACACACTAAATAGAGTATCTCACCCTACAGGAGAGTAGGGGGGAAGGTGATGAGAGTGGGGATGATGGAGAGGGGGCATGTTCGGGGGGAGGGTAGTTAGAAGCACACCTTTGAAAAGGGACAGGGTCAATGTAGAGAATAGAACAAGTGGGACAGGATAGGATGGAGGAAAATATAGCCAGTCTTTCATAATATATCCACTATGGTAATATTTTGTGTAGCTACACACATACAACTATATTGAATTGCTTATCTTCCCAGTAAGGGTGGGTGATGAGGGAGGAAGGGAAAGAATCTGGAATTCAAAGTTTTAAAATCAAATGTTTAAAAAATATATTATTATTATCTTCATCATCATCATCATCATTATTACATGCAACTGGGGAAAAAGACATACGGGGGATGGAGATCAATCTTGCCCTACCAGAAAGTCAGAGGGGGGAAGGGGGACAATATAGGAGAGAGCAGATTGGGGGAGGGAGTATACAATGGGATCACTATTTTGGGATGGTGTATAGGGGAAAGACAGGGAGAAAATTTGTAACTCGAAATCTTGTGGAAATGAAAGATGTTAACTAAAATTAAACACAAAATTTAATTTAAAAAATATATAAATAAAATGGTGCTGAGTTGAATTGCATGTAACAGAATTGAACTAGACCACATGAAGCTTCCCAACTATAGTTGACAAAATACTTTGCATCATACGGAGCATCCCAATTTGCCTCCATGAATGGAAAGTTACAGTAATTTGAGGGTAAGGTATTATAGAAACCGCCCCCCCCCCAGGGATCCACCCAACCAGTCCAGACATACTAAGACTTGACCTATTCCTTATGATAGGTAAAATTTATATAATATTTTAAGATTTCCTAAGTGTTTTACAGAATTCTCTCAAATAAGAGAATTCTCATTTTCTCTTCATAACAACCCTGTGAGGTAGGTGAGAGGTTACATGATTTGCCTATGGTCACACAAGTGTCTGAGGCTAGATTTGAACTCAGGACATCTCCCCACCAAATGGGTTGATGAGAACAATATGTTCCAACAGCTATGAAACAAGCACCATGGAATGCTTAGAGCTTGGTCAGATATCAAAGGTGCCAGTCATTCATTGAATTCCAGGCCATTGCCAGTTGTCCTGACTTTTGTTTTGCCACTGCACTTCAATGACTTAAAGAGTTGACCACTTTGTGCAATTCTGCCTCAGTTGAATGCAATTCATGCATGAATTAAAACATCACTCCATGATGCCATTGGTCCTCTTCAAAAATAAAGGACAAAAACTCATATGGTTGAATATAGACTGAAGCAGGCTATTTTTCACTTTAATTTTTTTTCACTTTTGTTAGAGTATTCCTGTACAAAATAAATAATATGGAAATGTTTTACATAATTACACATGTATAACCTATCTCTGATTGCTTCACTGTCAGAGAACAGGGAGGGGACAAAAGGAGGGATAAAATTTGGAACTCAAAACTTGAAGTAAAAATCACAAAAAAAAACTGGAAAAAAAAGAAAGAACAGTAAAAAAAACTATTTTTTAAAGTGAAGCATAAACATAAAGTTTTCCTTCACATAGAATAAATAGGAAGAATGTTACTATATTACCATAAACAAACTTTGGTTGGTGGGAGAAATGTTCTACTAACTTTTATTAATAATTTAAGGAATCTTTCCAATTATGACCTTGGATTCCAGCAAACCTTCTCTGGGATGGAGATAAGAACCATTGCTTCAAAATCTAGGGGCCTTTAGTTGGATGAAACAAGGCAGGGCCACATATGCATTGTGGTATAATGAATAGAGTGATCAACTAGGAGTGAGGAAAACCTGGATGTAAATCTTACCTTTGACCCTTACTGGCTGTGTGACCATGGACAATTAATCTATGTGAGACTTAATTTTCTACTCTGTAAAATGGAGAAAATAATATCTGTATGTACTAAGTGCTTTACAATTTTTAAAGATCTGTATAGATGACAGTTGTTGCCATTCATTCTAAGCCCAGAGTCTAATTAATTATCTCTCTTTCTTTTCTCTGTCAATGACCTGGAAGCTTTACAAAATCAACATGGGGGGGGGGGGGCGGCAGGGGCAGGAAAGTGGTATTAGAACAAATAAAATTAGTAAAAAGCTGTATGAGATATTCGAGGTTCAACAGAGAGGATTTTGACCTTTTGATCTTAGGGTCAAACATCCTCAAGAAGAAGGGACCTAAGATGACATCCTGGGTCAATTGTGAGGAAAGGCCAAATTTCTTGTTAAGAGTAACCAACCTGGGGCGGCCAGGTGGCTCAGCGAGTAAGAGCACCGGCTCCAGTGTCGGGATGACCTGGTTCAAATCCGGGCTCAGATACTCAGCACCACACCCAGAAATAATAACTGGCCATGTAACCTTGAGCAAGTTACTTAACCCCAATTGCTTTAAAAAAAAAAAAAGAGTAACCAACCATCACAGCTGGCTATAGAATTTATTTTAGGCGTGTAAATCAGGTCAAAAAAGAAAGGTCAGTAGAAAAAGGCAATATTCTAAGGGGAAAAACATTTGGAGGCCAAATACAGAAAAGACTTTCTCATCTTTGATGCTAGAAAGCAAGGGCAATTTCTCCAGGCCTATGACCAAAGAATCTAGGGTGAGGAAGGTGATATAAGATCTTTATGGGATACAAGTCTAGAAGAAAGGGGAAGAAAAAAAAAGAAAGCATTCTGGCATAAGTCTGGAACCCTATATGTAGTTAAGGGGTAGATATGTTCTGGAAGGATTGAGATCCTAAATCCTTAGTTTTGTCAGACTAAATTCAGCAGCTGAAGACTCAGTAATTGTCACAATTGTCAGTGTCTAGGCAATGCAAAATTGGACCTGCTGACTCTGAGGATGACAAGGAAATGGGTTTTGGGTGATGAAAGTATTATTGGTCAGGTAAAAGGAAGTAACAAGACCTAATTAAGTGTAAATGAAGGGCCAGCATTCATTGTAAAGACATTTATGTCTTAATTCTTTGTCACTTTTACTAGTAAATCTCTTTAAAAACACTTCAATAAATTACCTGTCTCTGTTTTCAGGGATCGAGTCAAAGGTAAAGAGAATGACAAAACCATAATTAGCACTAGACCAACAGAGCTCTGAACTCTGGCACCAAGGGGAGAGGAGTGTACTTCAACCCTATTGAAAATACTATCCTTATGTGTTCCTCTCAGCTCTAAGACATTAGGAATCTATATCCCTGTGTACAATAACCCCTTTCTTTCTGCTCCTCTTCCTTCATCTATCTTGTATTCACACTGTGGGTAGATGGACAGATCAGGCCCAGGAGACTTGGGAGGGAGACATCACTTCTAATGTTTTGTTGTGAAGACTGCCTTTCTTACTCACTGAAGGGTTCAGGTCTGTCTGACTTAATATTTTCCTGTTAGGTATTTGTGTGTTTAGGTTACCACTATAATTATTACCACTACACCTTTTTTAAATATTCTTTTTTATTATGAACTTAGCAGTGATCAACAAACTTGGAAATGCAAAGAGCATGAAGTAGGATTAATACACTGAAGTTAAGTGGTTTTTAAAATAAGTATGGATCATATTATATTTATGCTTTAATTAGAAGGCAACAAAATTGCTCAATTTGTACATTTCACTTAGAATTCTGTTTTCTTTTCTTCTACATTTTAAGGTTTTTTTTAATGTGTCCTTTTTTAACTGAAATAAAAATATCCCCAGCTATAATTCTGAGAGAAATTCTATATCCATTTCAAAAGAATGAGTAGGTGGTGAGGTTCAAAGAAAAGAGATGGTAGCAGCTAGGGACCAGAGGGGTACAAATGAGTCAAGGTCTTGATGTGGTTAGTAAAAGAGTGATCCAACAGGGTACATACAGTGCTAGAAATCACAAGACTTGGTGCTAAACCACCAAGACTGAAAGCCCTAGGGAGCCCAGAATGTGGCAGGGACAAAAATAGATATGGTAAGATTAAAGCACCTCAATCTACTGAGTTCAACACTAGGGAGGAGGGCTCTTTTGGCCGGTACCAGAGGAGGACTGGTAGACTTACAGACCCACTGACGCTTATCTGCCTAAAGCACTTTCAAATTTGTGAAACATATCTTGGCCCTCTGGAACCATATCCAAACACTCTTTATTTTCTTCTTGGACCTTGAAGCATTATCTAGTCCTATTACACAATTTTCTCTGAATTGAGTTAAATATTAATTGATTAAAGGAAGGTGCCATGGGACTTCAATCATTAATTTTGACTTATAAGCATATATCCATGTGTGCAAAGCAAAATTAGCTATCACAAGGAAGAAAATAATAGCATAGAATATCTGGAGGAGAAGATAACAAAATAATTTGCATTTAATTTTGAAATGCATGGATGAATTTTCTGTAATATTATTATCTTCTAAATTATGTTTTTGTCAATGGTTTGCTAATGATTAAATAATATCAAAATTACTTTATATTTCTGAAGCACAAGCCAGCTGTTGAGAGGAAAAAGCATCCAAGAAAAATACTACATGACAGGGAGAAACCAATCCGATATCAATATTCGTCACAAAGAATGAAAAAGATGATCATCAAAATAATGATCATAAATTTAGATATTGAAGGGTTCTTAGAAGATATCTCATTCATCCCCTTCAATCAAGAAAATGAGACTGACAGATGAAGTGATTTGCACTCAAAACTGGTATGTAACAGAGACAGGATTTGAACACAGGTCTTCCTGACTCCAACTCCATCACTCTATGTATGGTTAATCTGAGTTGCTGGTACCATTTTATGGTTTTTGAAGGAAGAAAGAAAATGAATGGTTATTTGAAAATTCATCAGTAAATCTGTTGTCAATGGCTGTGCTATTTCTTAGGCAGCCAGGCAGTGGATATGGATAGAGTGAAGGGCCTGGAGTAAAAAAAGACCTGAGTTCAAATCCAGTCTCAGACATTCACAAGCTTTGTCACATTCAATCTGTTTGTCTTCATCCATTGGACAAGGAAAGGGCAAACCATTCAAATATCTTTGCAAAGAAAACCCCATATGAGTTCACAAAGAGTCAGACATGAATAAAAAACAATGCTATTCCCCCCATGCTCCAGTGATCTGCATTCTCCTTTTTTCCCTCACTTGAAAAAAAAAATTTAGTAAGCCCTTCCTACCTGTAAAGCAAGGTGAAAGATGCTGTGGGTACAAAAGCAAAATAGTGCTTGCCCTCAAAGAACTTAGATTCTACTTGTTCAGTCATGATCAACTCTTCACAATCCCATTGGGGGTTTTCCTTTTCTTTTGTCTTTTTGAAGGGCAGTTGGGGTAAAGTGACTTGTCCAAGATCACACAGCTAATAAGTGTTAAGTGTCTGAGGCTAAATTTGAACTCAGTTCCTCCTAACTCCAGGGCCAGTGCTCTATTCACTGCTTCACCTAGCTGTCCCCATTTGGAGTTTTCTTGGCAAAGATAATAGAGTAGTATGTTATTTCCTTTCCACCTCGTTTTACAGACAAAAAAAGGCAAACAGCATTAGCTGACTTGCCCAGGGTCACACAGCTAATAAGTGTCTGAGGCTGGATTTGAATTCAGGTCTTCCTGACCTGATGCTCAATGCTCTATCTACTAGATACCTAACTGCCCTTACATTCTACTGGGAGAAAACAACAAAATAAAGAGTGAATCAGGGAATGGTGAAATCATGCTATAAACTCTAGAAATATTTGATGAAAGAGAACTAATAGTTTGGAGAATCAGTTAATGCTTCTCAGTACCTGAAATTAATCTTAAAGGAAAATAAGATTTCAAAAGATGAGGTCAATATTATATTATTGTAGCTTGGGAAACTACATATCAGGGAAAGGAATCGTTTAGTTTTGTTAAGTCCAGTTTGACTGGAATGTATAGTATATAAAAGGAGTGCTTTTTAAAACACTAGAGAACTAGGTTGGAATTAGAGTGTAGAAAATTTGAAATGCCAAGTCAAGGACTTCAGATTTTATCCTACAGCAGCTATTCTTAATCTTTCTGTATGTCATAGAGCCCTTTGGCAGCTTGTTTAAGCCTATGTATCCCTTCATATAAAAGAGGTAGTAAATAATTATATTGAAATAAAAGTATCAAAGTGTTTCAAAGAAAAATAATTTCATGGATCTCAGTTTAAGAATTCTTGCTCTAGAGACAATAGAAAGCCACTGAAGGCTCAGGAGAGTCATATGATCATATCTGTGCTTTAGGAAGATTATTTTTGCAGGTATGTGTTTAGAAAATTAGAGAATGCTGTCAACTACAAAAGAAACCAATTGCCCATAACAATTGTGAAGGAATATCAATTCAGGTCTTATTACAGTAGTCCAGATGAGAGGTGATGGCAGTTTTGTAAGTGGAAGGAAGAGAGAATAGGTAAGCAATGTTGTGAAGGTAAAATCAAATATCTTTAGCAACTGATTAGATAAAAGGGGAGAAAATGTATAAAAAAATCATACTGATGTTACAAACCTGAGTGACCAGAAGAATGACAGTGCCATTGACAGACATAAGGAAATCTGCAAGAAGAAAAAAAGATGTGGGGGAAGGTGGGGAATGATGAGGTCAATTTTGAACAGCTTGAATTGAGGTGAAGATGGCATAGCCAACAGGTAGTTTTTGGAGTGGGAGTAGAATTTAGGAGATAGAATAATGCTATCTATTTTGTCATCATCTGTATTGATATTACAGTTGAGTATCTCATAGTTAATTAGCTTACAAGAGGAGAGACTGCACTATATAAAGAAAGAAATTGGGCCCCTTAGAGTATATCCATGCTTAAAATGTGAAAGATAGATAATAATACATCAAAGGAATATGAGAAAGAATAGATAAAAAGGAGGTTCAAGAGCAGTTATCACAAAAGCCAAAGGAAGGGAGAGCCTTGGTTGGTTGAGGGAAAGTAAGAAGAGGGGAAAATAGCAGCAACTGGGCTGAGTGTCAAAAAATACAAAAAAAAAGTCAAGGGAGATGAATATTGAAAGAAACTTTCTGGGTTTATTAAGCCCTTAGAAAATAAGAGGTGCTTAATAAATACTTGCTGACAAACTGGCTGATTAATTGACGGAATGATTTAGCAGATAATTCAAAAAAAAAATTCCTAACTTTAATTTCAGAGTACAGTTATGTTAGAAAGCCAAATTACAAAGGGATGCAAAATGGGTGATGAGAAAGAAAGAACAATCACTATAAAGGACCATTTCTATAATTTGTTTTTCTGAAAGGGAAAGAGATAAAGAAGAGTCACTTGAGGAGGTTGTGCATGTGTAGTTACACAAAACATTTCCATAGTGGATATATTGTGAAAGACTGACTATATTTCCCTCCATCCTATCCCACCCTCCACTAGTTTTGTCTCTACTTTGACCCTGTCCCTTTTCAAAATTGTGTGCTTCTGACTACCCTCCCCCCAACCTACCCTTTCCTCCATCATCCCCCCCATTCCCTTCCCCCCTACTCTCCTATAGGGCAAGATACCCAATTTAGTGTGTATGTCATTCCCTCCCTAAGCCAAATTCAATGAGAGTAAGGTTGACCCATTCCCTTTTGCTTCCCTGTTCTTCCCCTCCGTTGTAACAGTTATACTTTGCCTCTTTTTATATAAGATAATTTATCCCATTGTCTCTCCCCATCTCCTCTCATATTCCTCTCTCACCTCTCAATTTCACATTTAAATATCAGTCCTTTCTATTAAATTGATCCTGTGCTCTCTGTCTATGTATACCTTTAGACATATATACATACACTCACATAAGTATTCATATGCCCATATACCCTCCTATATAGACATATATATTCATATATATATATACATATATGTATATAGATTTATATTCCCTCCAACTATATTCATACTGAGAAAAGTACCATAATTTAAAATTTTTGTTTTTCCATGTAGGCATGTAAATAGTTCAACTTTGATAAGTTCCTTATGATTTCTTTTCCCTGTTTACCTTCTTATATATGCAAGCTTTTCTTGCTTCTTGTATTTGAATGTTAAATTTGCTATTCAACTCTGGTTTTTTCATCAAGAATGCTTGAAAGCCCTCTATTTCATTGAATGACCATATTTTCCCCTGAAACATGATACTCAGTTTTGTTGGGTAGGTGATTCTTGGTTTTAATCCTAGCTCCTTTGATCTCTGGATTATCATATTCCAAGCCCTTCTTCTTAATGTAGAATCTGCAAGAGCCTGTGTTATCCTGATTGTGTTCCTACAATATTCAAATTGTTTCTTCTTGGCTGCTTGTAATATTTTCTCCTTGATCTGGGAACTCCAGAACCTGGCTATAATATTCCTAGGAGTTTTCTTTTTGGGGATCTTCTTCAAGAGGTCATCAGTGAATTCTTTCAAGTTCTATTTTGCCCTCTGGTTCTAAAACATCAGGGCAACTTTCCTTGAAATTTTCTTGAAGCATGATTTATAGGTTCTTTTTTTGATCATGGTTTTCAGGTAGTTCAATAATTTTTAAATTATGTCTCCTAGATCTATTTTCCATGTCAGTGATTTTTCCAATGAGATATTTCACATTGCCTTCTATTTATTCATTTGTTTGGATCTGTTTAATAATATCTTGATTTCTCATAAAGTCATTAGCTTCCATTTGCTCCAATCTAATTCTGAAGGAATTATTCTCTTCAGTGAGCTTTCGAGATTATTTTTCCATCTGGAAAATTTGGCTTTTTAAGGTACTCTTCTCCTCATTGGCTTTTTGGACTTGTTTTGCCATTTGAGTTAGTCTATTTTTAAGGTGTTATTTTCTGCAGTCAGGTTGTTGACTCTCTTTTCATGATTTTCTTGCATCATTCTCATTCCCCTTTCCAATTTTTCCTCCACTTCTCTTGCTTGATTTTCAAAATCCTTCTTGAACTCCTCCATGGCCTGTAACCAATTCATATTTTTCTTGGAAGCTTTTGGCGTAGGAGTTCTGACTTTGTTGTCTTCTTCCCATTCCATACTTTGTTCCTTTTTGTCCCCCCAAAAAGGAATCTAAAGTTGATTGTTGTGCTTGTTTTGCTTCCTTTGCTTGCTCATGTTGCTACTCAATTACTTGACTTTTGAGCTCTTTGCCACAGTGGAACTCTGCTTTCAAAGGGAAGAGCTTTGTCCCATATTGCTGGGATTTTCACAGCTGCTGGAGCTATTAGGAGGACTCTTTCTCTGCAGCCCCCACAACTCTTGCTCCTTGGTCACAGGACCTCGACCTCAGGACCACCACCACCCAACACCTTGATTCCAGATCCAGGCAGGTTAAAGCAAGAACAATTACCATCTGAACGGTTGCTTGGCCCCCCCACAATCTGCAGGCCATGAGCTCTGAAGCAGTCACATGGAGGTGGCTGCAGGGCTGCTGCATCTCCAACACTTCAAGCTCTGGGGGCATGTACTGGACCTGCTCCTCCTCCATCCTGCCCTGTTCCAACAGAGTTCTACACTGACCTCTCACTTTTTCTTCAGCATTTATGTATTGATAATTCTGGAAACTGCCACTGCTGCTAGTAATCCACTCTCCAGAAGTCCACTGTAGCTGCTGGTGACAGCCACCCTGGGGCTAAAACTGGGGTCTCATTCAGGGCTGGGCTCGGCTCCCAGTGTGCTGCATTGAACCATTCCTGTCTGCCTGCCAAGCTGCATTCAGCAGGTGATTTGTTTCTCTTTGTCACTTAATGGGTTGTGTAGTTCTAAAATTTGTTTAGAGTCATATTTTATAGGTATTTGATGTGGTTATGGGGGGAGCTCACAGAGCTTTCCTGCTTCTATGCTGCCATCTTGGCTTCACCCTCTCCCCCCGAGGTTTTATTTTTTTAAAACACTTTTTAAACAGCTTTATACATGTTTAAAGGAAGTAGAGAAGGTGCTAGTACATGAAAAAAAGATTTAAGAAAACAATATCAGAGAGGCAACTTTCCACATAAGACAGCAGGACATGGGCCCAAGGAAATTAGTAAAGGGCAGTAGAAAGATTAACCTTAGTTAGGAAAAAAGTACCACTTCATCCTCTGAGACCAGCAGAAAGGATGGGTGAAAACACATGTGTTCTAAAGTGTGTAGTGGGAGAGGCAAGGGGGCTCAAAACAGAAGACTTCAATTTTCTCAGTGAAAAAGGAAGATGGAGTGTGCTAATGTGCCTACTGGAAAACAGGGGTGCTAAACTTTCTTTAGCTCCTTTGAGTCAGATCCAGTACCAAAATTTCGTGAGGGCAAAATGGAGATTTTCTTTTTACTTTCATCATGGCAGACATGTAAAGCTGAATGACACAAAATAAGCACACAGTGTTGCTTTGACACACAGGTTCCTTACATGAGCCCCATGGACTTGGGCTTTAAAAAAACATTTTGATAAATGTGTGCCAATATTAATGATTTCCTTTGCAATGCTATTTATTTTATTTTATACATTTAAAAATATTACCCAAAGACAGACTCATAGGCTTCACTAGACTGCCAAAGACATCCAGGACATAAGTGTTAAGAATCTCTGCTCTTGAGAGACAAGTATTTGATAGAAGTCAAATAAGAATTTATAAAGTGCTTACTATGTATTAGGCATTACTCCAGTGGCTGGGGATAAAATACAAAGAATAAAACACTCTCAATTCACAATGAGTTCATCCCAGACAATAGATTGTGAGGGAAGGAATTCTTATTAGTATCAAAGCATATAATCTATAAAAATGACTGATCTGTAGTGAAAATATCGTTAGCAATAATCCTAATCAAATAAGATGCACAATTATTTGTTGAAACAAATCATTTTTCAGCCTCCCTGCCTGAATGTTGGCTTTTCAAGAAGAGAAAAGGAGGGGGGGACGGGCAAACATGAGGAGAAGAGAAACTAACTGCTAGGCTATGCCAGTTTTTTTGTAGTTAAAGGATCAACACTTTCTTGGATCATGGAGGGGGAAAGTAGAAATGGTAGCATGAAACAACCATTTTCATCACCAATTGAAAGTAAAGGAGAAATAGGGGGGAAAGATAAGAGCCCAAAATTGTAGAAGTCCTGCTTCCTACTGCATTTCTGTTCAACCATGTCCCATGAGTCTAGTCACATGCTCTATTTCCAGAACCTTGACTTCTACATCAGCCTGCCTTCAAGATGCACTCTCTCTTTACCTAAAAAACCCCTGCTAGAAAAAATTGAAAATTCAGTTTAATAAATAGAAATGCATCTTCTTTAATCTAGCTTACACAACTGCTCAGAAGCAAATCACTGAATTAAGAAAATCCTACTTCATTCAACAATAGAGACAAGAGACAGGAGGGAGAAGGGGAGATTTTATATTAATTACACGTCAATTCAAACAGATAAAAGGCCTCAGGTGTCCATGTTGGTACCACAAGAGAAAGCAGTGATCTAAGAACAGAGATATTAGGTATCAGTTTTTAAATTTGATATTATTAAGGAGGAAAAAGTCAGGGACCATACAGTAGTACCTGTATATATTAGAACTTAAGGGGATCAGAAAGTTTGGAAGAATTTTTCAATCAAAAATTAATAAAAGGGGGGGGGAAGGCTAGGTAGCACAGTGAACAGAGCTCTGGCCCTGAGTCCAAATCCAGCCGCAGACACAACATTTACTAGCCATGTGATCTTGGGCAAGTCACTTAACCCCAATTGCCCTCCCCCTGCCAAAAAAGCCCCCCAAAAAATTAATAAAAGGATTGCTCTATAGTAGCATTGTTGACCTCCCATTGTCTTCATTGAAAAGTCCTTAACATCATTTCCCCCTCTTCTTTCCACCAGTCTTTGTCAAAGAAATAGCCCTTCTCTATACCAGTGGCAATTCCTTCCATCTTCTTCAGCAGATTTCATCCTCAGTCATGATTTCCCTCTTGAATCTTCAACCTTTATCTAATAGTTCTTTCAACTAATGCCTTCATCCATGCCCATTTTCTCCCATTCTCAAAAAAAAGAAAAAAAAAAACTTTCATCGGACCCTACCATTGCCTCAAGCTATTATTCTAAAAAGTTATTCCTTTTCTCAGTCAAGCTCCTAGGAAAAAATAAAAAGTTATGCATATCTTTTCTCTTCTTACTCTTCAACCTTTTATAAATCTAGCTTCTGACCTAATTACTCATCTGAACCTGCTGATTCCAAAGATACCAATGATCTCTTACTTGCCAAATCGAAATCTTTTTTCCCTGTCTTCATATTTATTATCTTACCTGAATTTGTCATTGTTGACCACCCTCAGCTCTTGGTGAACACTATCCTCTCTGGGTTTTCATGACATTGCTCTCTACTAGGTCTCCTCTAAACTGACAGCTTCTCATTCTTCTTTCCTCATTTATCATGCATATCATGCCCCTTAACTGTAGGTATTTCCCTGTTCTGTCCTCAGTTCTCTTCCTCTGTGCTATCTTTTTTGTTTAGTAATTTATTTCCCCCAAATAAATTAAAAACATTTTTTTATCATTCATTTTAAAAATTAATCTCCAAATTCTCTCCCTTCTCCCCACTATGCTCATTGAGAAGGCAAACAATTTGATTTAGGTTATACATGTGTAGTCTTGCAAAACTTATTTCCATATTAGTCATGTTAGAAAATTGTTTCACCCCATCCTTTTGTGAGTTCTTCTGCTCCAGAATTTTTGGGGGCACTATTTAAAGGTATTTGGAAAAGTTTGAGGAGAGCTCAGGTGAATTCTTGCCTTTTCTCAATCATATTGGCTCCTTCCCCTATTCTCTTTTGAAAATTTCATTAATTCTTATGAAACTATTATCCCTACACTTTTATGTGTATACTATGTATGCATGTATTTCTGTTAGTATGAATGCATAAATATTTTGTGTATGTATCTAGTCTCCTTCCTGTACTTTTATTCTATCCATCACCAGTTGCCTATTGGACTTTTCTTTTTTTTTTAATGCTTTATTAACTTCTGATTTACATCATTAGTTTCCACCAGATTTTGAGTTGCAAATTTTCTCCCCATTTCTCCCCTACCCACCGCCAAACATAGCAGTCCCACAGGATATCCCCTCCTCCAATCTGCTCTCTCCCACATCTTCTCCCACACCCCCTTTGACTTTTCCAGTGGATTTCTATGCCTCAGTGCCTGCATATCCTACCTCCCAATTACATGTAAGATGGTATTAATAATAGTG
>NW_027186325.1:2106013-2135315 GCF_028583685.1 Petaurus breviceps papuanus
GTATACACACACATATTTGAATATTTGATTTTAAAACTTTCAATTCCAGATTCATTCCCTTCCTTTCTTGTCACCCACCCTTACTGGGAAGACAAGCAGTTCAGTATAGGTTGTACATGTGTGTCTAATGCAAAACAATAACATGGTAAATATATTGTAAAAGACTGGCTATATTTCCCTCCCTCCCATTCCACCCCCCACCTGCTCTATTCTCCACCTTGATCCCATCCCTTTTCAAAAGCAAGTGCCTCCAACTTCCCTCCCCCCCAGCCTGCCTTCCCTTCCATCATCCCCCCTCTAGTCCCCTTCCCCCCCTACTCTCCTGAAGTGTGAGATACCCCATTCAGTGTATATTTCACTCTCTCTTCAAGCCAGATTCAGTGGGAACAAGGTTGACCCATTCCCTTTTGCCTTCCTATTCTTCCCTCCAGTGTAACCATTTCCCCTTGCCTCTTCTGTATGAGATAGTTTACCCCAATCTGTCTCTCCCCAACTCCTCTCATTATATTCCTCTCACCTCTTAATTTCACCTTTTAAGTATCATCTCTTCCTGTTAAATTGGTCCTGAGCCCTCTATTTATACCTGTAAACATATATACACACATTCACATATGTATACATATACCCATATACCCTCATATATATATATATATATATATAACCTCTTCAACTACTGAGAAAAGTTTCATCAGTTACAATTATTGTTTTTCCATGTAAGAATGTTAATCATTCAAATTTGATAAGTTCCTTATGATTTCTTTTCCCTGTTTACCTTCTCATGCTTCTCTTGCTTCTTGTATCTGAATGTCAAATTTTCTATTCAACTCTGGTTTTTCAGCAAGAATGCTTGAAAGTCCTCTATTCCACTGAAGGACCATATTTTCCCCTGAAACATGACACTCAGTTTTGCTAGGTAGGTGACTCTTGGTTTTAATCCCAGCTCCTTTGACCTCCAGAATATCATATTCCAAGCCCTTCGATCCCTCAGTGTAGAAGCTGCCAGATCCTGTGTTATACTGATTGTTTCCACAATATTCAAATTGTTTCTTCCTGGCTGCTTGTAATATTTTCTCCTTAATCTGGGAATTCTGGAACCTGGCTATAATATTCCTAGGAGTTTTCTTTTTGGGATCTTTTTCAGGAGGTAATCGGTGAATTCTTTCAACCTCTATTTTGCCCTCTGGTTCTAAAACATCAGGGCAGTTTTCTTTGAGAACTTCCTGGAGGATGATTTCTAGGTTCTTACTTTGGTCATGGCTTTCAGGTAGTCCAATAATCTTTAAATTATCTCTCCTGGATCTATTTATATATATATATATATATATATAATCAGGTATATATTTATATATAATCAGGTCAGTGATTTTTCCCATGAGATATTTCACATTTCCTTCTATTCTTTTATTTGTTTGGATCTGTTTAACAGCATCTTGATTTCTCATAAAGTCATTAGCTTCCATTTGCTCCAATCTAATTCTGAAACAATGATTCTCCTCATTGAGCTTTTGAGATTCCTTTTCCATCTGGCAAATTCAGCTTTTTAAGGCATTCTTCTCCTCATTGCCTTTTTGAGCCTCCTTTGCCATTTGAGTCACTCTGTTTTTTAAGGTGTTATGTTCCTCAGTCAGGCTGTTGACTCTCATTTCATAATTTTCTTGCATTGTTCTCATTTCTCTTCCCAATTTTTCCTCCATTTCTCTTATCTGCTTCTTAAGGTCCTCTATGGCCTGTAACTAGCTTGTATTTTCCTTTGAAGCTTTTGGTGCAGGAGTTCTGACTTCACTGTTTTCCTCCTGTTCCATGCTTTTCTCCTTTTTGTTCCCAAAAAAACAGTCTAATGTTACAATCTTCTGTCTACTTTGTTTCCTTTGCCTGCTCATTTTGCCACTCAATTATTTGACTTTTGGGTTTTTGCCACAGTAGGACTCTGCCACCAGACAGGGGAGCTTTCATCCCAAATGCTGGGGTTTTCTCAGTTGCCAGAGGCATTAGATGGGTGCCCTCTCTGAGGCCTCCACATGCTCTGGCAAGCTGGACACACATCCCAGGACCTCCACCCTAGACTGCAATCCAGATCCAAGAAGGTTAAAGCAAGAGTGATTACCCCTCAGACTGGTGCTTTTCCCCCCTACACTCTGCAGGCCAGGAGCTGAAGCAGCCACATGTCACTGGGTGGCTGTGCTGGTGTCTCAGCAGCTTCTCGCCCCAGGGTTAAAAGCCATGCACTCCCACTTACTGGCCCCAAAGTCCAGAGAGCACTGACCTCTCACTTTGTCCTTTGCATCTGTGTGTTGATAAATCTGGAAAAGGCCACAGCTGCTGCTGATCTGGAGTCCCTCTGGTCAGGGGCTGGTCAGGCCTGCCCTGGGGATAAAGCCTCACTTGTGGGGCTGGGCTTGGCTCCCAGAGCACTGCACTGGCTGATTCCTGCCTGCCTACCGGGCTGTCCTCAGCAAGAGGTTAGCTTCTCTGTGTCATTTTGTGGGTTCCGTAGCTCCAAAGTTTGTTTAGAGTCCCCTTTTTACATGGATTGGGGAAGGTGGAAGCCAGAGCCACGGGAAGGTCATGCTTCTACTCTGCCATCTTGGCTCCACCCCCAGAATTTTCCTATTGGACTTTTCAAATGGAATGTACCATAGACATTTCTACTAAGTATATCCAAAACTAAAATCATTATCTTTTTTCCCCAATCCCTCCTGTTTTCCAGATCTCCCTTTTTTTTTAAAGAAATTATTATTCTTTCAGTCTTCCAAGTTCCTAACTTCAACTTTATCCTTTCTCTCTCTTCACACATTCAATCAGCTACCAGAGATTGTCATTTCTAATTCTACAACATCTCTCATACCTGATTCTTAATTTTGCCTCACACAGTTCCCATCTTAATTCAGGAACTCATCATTTTTCACCTAGATTATTCCAAAAAATGCCTAAGTAGTTACCTTGCCTTAGGTCTCTTCCTATTCGATTCTATTCTAAAAAGTGATGTCAAAGTAATTTCCTTCAGTGCAAAGATGATCATAACTCACTACTAATCTATCAGTCTATTGGTTTCTTAATGTTTTAGACACAAAATATAAATTTTTATATTTCGTTTTTAAATAGCTTCACTATCTGACCCCAACCTACCTTTCCAGTTTCATAGCATTCTACTCCCTATCTTGCATTTTGTGATCCAGACAAACTGGTCTCCTCTCCATTCCTCACACACTATTCTATCTCTGTGTTTTTCCCTTGATCATTCCTCATGCCTAGCACCTCATAGTGACCCATTTATCCTTTAAAAACAGTTCAATACCATCTTTGGCATAAAGGATTAACTGATTCCCCCAAATGCTAGTATTTTCACTCCCAAACTACCTTACATTTAACTACTTTGTATTTATATGTTATTCATTCATTTTTTTCAAATGTATTTATAACAATTATTAAAGTATTTGATATGTGTGTGTGCTTGTCCCTCTCATTAGAATATAAGCTCCTTGCAAGTGGAAATTGTTTGATTACTCATAGTTGTTTTCCCAGCATTTAGTACAGTGCTTGGCACACTGAAGGTACTTAATAAACATTTGTTGATTGATAGATTAAATGGCAGCTAGAAGCAGCATCCAGCAGCTCATGAGTGAGAACAAAGAATACATATAGTGGTAGCCATTCAGGGTTGAAAATGGACAAGGCACGAATGGTAAAACAACAAGATGCTAAGGCATTCAAGGATGCAAATGCTTTGTTGAGAATATTGACAGAAAATAAAGGATTTAATGGGAGTTCAAAAGAATTTTTCAACCCTAAGTAAAACATTTGGCTCAGTCTATGGACCATTGACACCATAAGGGAAAAATTTTAAATAGTAGATTTCATTGACTTGGAGTGCTCTGTCTTTTTCTTGAGTTTTTTGTTTATTTTATGTTGTGTTGTATTGCCTAGCTGAGTGTGGTGGCTTGGAGTCACTGGCCGTGTTCTAAAAAGTATTTTGACCCTCCCTTGCTAGTGATAGACTTACTAGCTTATACATATACTAGCTGATGTTTACAGAGAGCAATTCAGTGACCAGGAGAGCAGCTAAAATGCCTAAAGAAGGTCAGAAACTACATGTCCAAGGAGAGATAATGCAGAGAGTGGAGAAATAATGACTGACAGACATGACTCAGAGCATGTGATAACCAGTAGATACAATATGAAATCCAGCAGAAAACAGATGAGAAAAATATGATGACATTTACAGAAAACCACAGCAGCTTTGTAATGTCAAGTGTGAGTTGTCTTGGTCACTTGTGTATGATGTTCTAATATGTAACAAGGGCAACCCATACTGATGAAAAGCCACATAATCTCCAATATCATCTGGCAATATTATCTCCTGTTTCTTTCAATTTCTATTTTACCTTCTGGTTCTAGAATATAAGAGCAGTTTTCCTTAATAATTTCTTGAAAGATGATGACTAGGCTCTTTTTTTTAATCAGGGCTTTCAAGTAATAGATAATTTTAAAATTATTTCTCCTGCATCTATTTTCCAGGTCAGTTGTTGTTTCCATGAGATATTTCACATTGTCTTCTATTTTTCATTCTTTTGGTTTTCTTTATTGTTTTTTTTTATTTCTCATAAAGTCATTAGCTCCCATTTACTCCATTCTAATTGTCAAGGCATTATTTTCTTCAGTGAGGTTTTGTACTTCCTTTTCCATTTGGCCAATTTTGCTTATTAAGGCATGCTTTTCCTCTTTGGCTTTTTGGAATTCTTTTGCCATTTGACCTAGTCTGGTTTTTTAGGTGTTATGTTCTTCAGTATCTTTTTTGTCTCCTTTACCAAGCTGTTGGCTTGTTTTTTCTTGATTTTCTTGCATCATCAATTTTTCTCCCCAACTTTTCCTTTACCTCTCTTACTTGATTTTCAAATTTCTTTTTGAGCTCTTCCATTTTCTGAGACTAATTCATTTTTTTTTCTTGGAGGCTTTAGATGTAGGAGCATTGACTTTGTCATCTTCTTCTGAGTGTGTTTTTATTTTCTTTGTCGCCATAGTAACTTTTGGTATTTAGAGCTGTTTTCCATTGTTTGCTCCTTTTCCTGGTTTATTAGTCAACTTTTAAGTCTTTGTTAAAGTAGGGCTCTGCTTCCAGGGTGGAGGAAACACTGTCCCACATTTCAGAGGGTATGTGCAGCTGTTTCCAGAGCTACTTCTGGGTCTGGTAAGTTTTTAGTTCTTCCACGGTGGTATGATTTAAGGAGAGGTGTTTACTCATCTCCTGGACCGTGCTCTGTTCTGGAAGAGACTACAGGAATTCTTTCCTACCCTGAAACTGTGAGAACAGTTCCCCCCTCCACTGTGACTACAAACTATGCTATGTTAGTGTTCCTCCTCACCCAGGGACTACCAACTGAGTATGGGTAAAGCAATAGACATGTTTTCCCCCTCAAAGAAGAACAAATTATAGTGATGTGCTTTTATAAGGTCAAAGGAAGGAAAAACATCTTCTTTGACTGTACCCTGGGAAAAGTAAAAAAACAACAGTGGTGGCATAAACTGCAGTGCTAGATCATTAAAAAAAAATGGAAAGGGTCCCTTTATCACCTCAAGTTTAAATTGATCTCTCCCTCTTCTGGATTCCTGTGTGTAATGCCATGCACAGAAGCTTTCCAGAAGAACTGCTACAGTGAACAGTTTTTTTAAGGTTCTGATTACTCAGCATAGTGATCACTCTATTCCATAACAAAAGCAAAACATCCATGGAAAATCAAGGTACAGCATAATTCAAAATACAGCATTTACCATATTTCCACTTATCACAGAAAATCACAATATAATATTCACAACATAGTCTCAAAGTAAAATAGTCACTCTTAAGTTAATTCAATCAGTCACTTATCAGTAGTATCAAAGACTTCCACTCTTGGGGCAAAATCTTGATTAACTCAATCAGTCACTAATCAGTAATAATAGTCAAAATACTCAAAGTACAAATCAGTCACTTATTCAGTAAAGTCTTGCTCAGTATTGTACACAAAATCCTCCACCCCTTAGGTCACTAATAAACTATAATTCCATAATTACTCAGTCCCCAAGGAGTGGTCTTTTCTTCATCTTGACTTGGGGCCTGTTCTCAGATTCCCTAGATCCCCTTCCATGGTCCCAGATTCTACCTAGATTCAACAGACTGTCAACTGGGTTCAATGGCAGACGGCTCCCAGTTCCTTGACCAGCTCTCTGTTCCCCCAGTCAGAGGCTTGATCTGTTACTAAGTGTTAAGTATCTGCTACTTTTGCCAACACAAAGGGATTTTCCAATTCAAAATTATATTACCATTACACTGTGATGTTTACTGATTCCCGCTTTCTTTAGGTACTTATTAAATATTTAATTTTGATATGTCTTTCATTATTGCCATGAATTATATAGTTTGTGTGTGCAAATATTATCTCCTCTTTAAGATTGTAAAGTTTTTAGAAAAGAGACCATGTTTAACTACCCCCTCTCTTTACACAGATCCTAATATGTTTTAGGTATACAATCAATCAAAAGGCATTTATTATTAAATGCTTACTATGTACCAGGATCTATTATAAGCATCAAAAACTCAAAGACAAAAAAAATGACATATCTTCCCTCAAGAATCTTATGTTCTAAAAGGGTCATGAAGGGGGGAACAGGTGGGACATTCTCACAAGGACCAGATCTGGGGATTACAACCAATAGAAATGAAAGTTAAGACATGGTCTGAGGGAAAGACAGAAAGAAAACTTTGGTTCCATTCAATTCTGTCCATGAGGATTTAGCAATTTCTCATGTAAAAATAGCTTATCAAAACAAATTTCTAGATAATGTGGGGTCCAAGCTTATATATTCTTTATAACATAGAGAAAATCTTCCTCAAAGCTTCTTCTTCTAGAGAGGGGGAGACATTGCTTCCTCACAGAATTTATAGTTTTACATAGCAAATCAATCAAAACTATATTAAAAGAAACAAGCATAATAAAACAAACAAACAAAAAAACCAGCAATGGAGCAACCGTTGTCTTGCCTTAGTGCAAGCAAAAAGATCCCTGTAATATCCTTCTGACCAGTTGTTTGACCCCCTTACCATCTGTGGGCTGAAAACTCCTCAAGTTGCCCCTCTTGCTGATGATTCAGTCACTCCTAAGGCTTGCTCCTTGTTTGCTGGCCCAGGTCTGTGCTGGTGAGGACTGCTTTGGACTGCCCTCCACTCTCACCCAGGTGAGACAGACTTTTCCTGATGACCTTCTAAGTTGTCTTTGGCATCTGTAGGCTGAGAGGTCTGGAAATCACCACTGTTGTAGTGATTCAGTAACCTGGAGACCTGCTCTGGCTTTGCTGGGGTGGGAACTATGCTGGCAGAGCATGAGCCGTACTGCATTTCTCTCTCATCCTGGTGCAACAGACCTTTCCTGCTGACCTTCTAAGTTGTCTTGGTATGGCGTTTGCTTCACTCCATCTTTTTGTGGGTTCTGCTGCTCTAAAATCTGTTTAGACTCATTTTAAAGCTTAGGGTTTTTTTTTCAGGGGGAAAGGCAGGGCAATTGGGGTTAAGTGACTTGCCCAAGGTCACACAGCTAGTAAGCATTAAGTGTCTGAGGTCGCATCTGAGCTCAGGTCCTCCTGACTCCAGGGTCAGTGCTCTACTCACTGAGCCACCTAGCTGCCCCCTAGACTCATTTTATAAAGGTATTTGGAAAGTTTTTCCAGAGAGCTCAGGCAAGTCCCTGCCTTTACCCTCCCATCTTGGCTTTGCCTCCATCTCCTTCTTCTCTCATCTACTTTCTACTGAGTGTCAGATCACCACTGCTATTCTTCATCATATTGTCTCTTCTAGACATTGTGTTTTCTGAGGACTCAGAACAATTCCAGTTAGTCAAGAAACTATTAAAAGTTAAAAGAGTGACTGAGGTTAAGATTAAGTGTATTCTTTTGACTGCCTTTCTCTTAGTCCCAACTTGTGGTATCTGACCCAGGTGAACTATATAGCTTAGATATAGAAAATCCTATATTACTCCCAAGTAAATCCCTGTTTAAATCTGTTGGAGGCAAGGGGCATAGTAGAAAGAGAGCTGGTCTCAGAACCAGGGCAGTCTGTATTCAACTACTAACTCTGATGTTTGCTTTATGACTTGGGAAAAGTTATTTAACCTCTAGGTGCTTTGAATAACTCTCTAAAACTATAAGTTACAAAAAAAGTGCCAACTTGAATTGGTAAAGCACTATCCTCACTGGGGTCTCCCTACAGTAAAGAAATCACAATGCCAGTCTCTATCCCTATATCTAAATCCCTGATTATCATCCTGAATCCCTGAAACCCATTTCATGGACTTTACTTAACAAAACTAGGTAGGAATTGTGTCATTACTCATAGGCAATGAGGTTTCCTTAGTCTTTATAATAGTTTGATTGACCTGCAAATGAACCTAAGGGCAAAAATAAAAGAGCTGGGCAAAGCCAGCAAGGTCTTCTATCTTTGTCTCTGTTTTACACAGTTGCCCTGTTACATTTTCCTGCTAAAAACAAAATCATTGACTCAGTATTCCCACCAGCACAAGAATGCTCTTCTGCCTATATACAAATGAAGCATTTCAAACAGAAAAATGAAACAAGAACAAGGATGAGGGACTGGGAGAACAGGAAAGTATGGAGGATCTGGAGGCCATGGTGAAGGCAAAGTATAGAATTAAGAAAAGTGAGGAAGTGGGAAAGATGGATGAACAAAGAAAGGAATTTCAGAGCACAAGATTATCAAAGATTAAGGGTGATGGTGAAATCTAAATAGTGTCCCCCTCAGAGTTGCTAGAGAGGACAGGGTTATCTGTTATATTATCAAATATGTAGAGGATTTGGAAGACTGATAAACTAGGAGACCAGAGTGTTCAAAGCCATCTGCTGTCCCTTCAAACACTTTGGACTCACAGTTTGTTGTGATGAAGTGATTCACTAGAAGATATATATATATATAGAACTGTGCATATGTAATGGAAATGGGAATTGGAAGATATTCCCTTCACCTTAATAGACCTAGGGGGGAGTTTGAAGACCTCCCCTGACTTGAAAGTAAACTCTGCCCCATGATAGGCTGAATGTAATCACATGGAGTCTGTGATGGAGGAAATTTGCTAAAGGGTGGAGCAGAACCCACAGCAGAACCCTACTGTGAAAATAAACTCTGACCTCTAATAGCCTGAATGTAGTAACATGGATCCAGTGGTGGGAGGAATTTTCTGAAGGGAAATAGAGCCCACAGGAAGCTGGTGGTCAAAGCTAGCCAGACGGTGGGGAAGAGAGGAGGACCCCAGGCAAGGAGTCAGATAGGCTTGTGAGTAGATATTGATCTTGTACTGGTTTGTGAGAAGGCTGAAGGATACTGTGGCTCTCAACATTATCATAACAGCTTACTGGTTTGGGGATTCAGTTTTCTGTTCTCTAAATGCTTCAGTTCTATCCTCTCTATCTGCACTGTTTCGTATATTTTGTGATTGAACATCATGAGATACTTGTAGTCATGGGCTTTATCTTTATCATGGGTACTGTAAATGTTGCATTGGTGCTTCAGCATATTCCTGAAAGGAACTAGGCTTCAGACACCAGAGCTAGAACCAAACAAATGAGACACTCACATATCAGACCCAACTGAGAAGCAATTGCATAAATGGCTCCTCAAACAATATATCTTCTCTGTGTAGCTCATTTCTTCCCATCTTATAATGAAGCTACAGAAATGCTACTGCAGGTAAGTTTAGTTCTGCCCCTTTCTTACTGACCCACTTGCCTAGTCTGAAGGTCCTCTTCACCCTAAATTTCATTATTAAAATGATGGGACAAGAATGTCATTGTGTTCTGTAATCACAATACTCTGGCATAAAGTACCCTCCATTTTCTGATGTTAACAGTCTTATGTCTTATACAGTCACCTCTTTCAACTCCCTTAATCCCTGGGTCACTATCTGTCAGTGTAAAAACTCCCCTTCCTACATGCCCATATACTCTTATCTGTAAATAACTCAATTCTACCCTCTGATGAGATAGAGTGAAGACCATTTACAAAATAAAGTTGGTTTGGTGGGAGAATCAAAAGAACCAATCAGATTCCATCTCATGAATATGGATTCTATCTTGTGCTGGCACATGTATTCTCCATCTTGTTTTTCTGTAAATTACTCATGGGAAACTAGTTGATATGTCATCTATTGTTCCATAAATGCAGGTGGATCAAATTATTCAGTATCCCTCCATTATGAGAATAGAAAGAGCCCAAAACTTACTTGTCCCCCTCCCAACTTGACTAAATCTTACTCTTTCCCCCTCCCAACTTGGAAAGCCCTTAATCTTTCATCCAATTAGAAATAAGATTGCCTAAATTTGTACCCTGGTTTTTATCCTGGTTAATTGTCTTCTTATAATTAATTGGTTGATCTGATTGTTTTTAATACGTTAAAATATGTCTCACTCTATATTCAGGGTCTTTAGACCAAATGGAAAGTCTACTGACCCATTTATTATGCCTGTTTATTTAATAAATTACTTTGGCTTGGATTGTTTTCTCAGTTATTATTAATTTCCACATCCTCTCTATAGGTTCTTTTCTCCTCTGTCTGACCACTGTGCCCACTGAAACCCTGTTTTATTAATACCAAATTTTACTATATCCCAGAGCTCTTCTTTTTTTCACTTCTGTTCAATCATCTTTCCATCATGAAAACCTGGCTATCTCTGTTCAGATAACAAAGTCCTAGCCACCCGCTTCTTTGCCAACTATGCCTTCCTTTATGCCCTGAAACACACTGAGCCACAGAGGAGGGTCCATTATGTCTTCTTCAAATCTCAGTTCAGGTAATACATCTTCCTGAAAAGCCTTCTCTGAGTCTCTACTTGTAATGCCCCTCCCCTCTTCCAATTACCTTTTATTACATTTATTTTTTCAATTAAATTCAATTATGTAACAGGTACTGTGCTAGATACATATCTGTGTAACACATAGGATTTGAAACTGAAAAGGATGATCTGCTCCAATCCTCTTCATCTTATGAAATTGGAAATGGAGGCTAATAATCATAAATAATGATTTAGTGACTTGCCTAAGGTCATACATGAAGCATATATTTGTATTTATGTTGAACATTTCCAGTGGAATCAAATCTCCTTTACAGATATGTCTTCATACCATCAGTGCCTGGAATACAGTAGGCTCAACATAAAGATCTATTAAATTATTGTTGAATCAATATATTGTAGTATTCACACAGAGTTGCATGATGACTAAAAAAAAATGAAATCTATTAATGATTACCAAACTATTTAAACAAACTCTAAGCCTAAAAATAGAAACAGATTTGCTTTTAAAGAAAAAATGTTCTTAAAAACAAATTGCTTCTCTATGTGTATTTTTATCATTTCAAAAGCACATAAGACAGCATAGATGTATTTCTGGATATGCCAACAGTACTAGATATGACATCCAATTCTATTACTTTTCCTAACTGGATAAATGGAGCAGGGTAGGATCCAAAGCAAAAGGATTACAAGGAATCTAGATATAAGAAGACACAGTGAACTTTCATCAACTACATTTTGTTATCAGAATGCACAGACTGGCTGAGGATTTTACAGTCTAATAGTCTAAAAAGCCTTCAAACTGAATTGAAACTCCTTATGTATTTTTATGCACTAATAACTTGATTAGATAGTTTAATAATCCTATTAGACAGTAGGCTATCATAGCCACAGAAAGAATTTCTAACTCATAACTTTAGGACTTCAGTTTTCTATATTAATGCAGGTAAAATTTATCATATATATATAATACATAACATATAATATATATGTATATATATATATATATGACCCACAAAAATCCCTCTAGCAAAGTCACTAGTTCTACTAGCAGTATTATCACAGGCGAGTCTTTGGTATAGCATTAGCAACAATTTGGACTGTTTTGGCCTAATAAAGTTAACAAAATACCTTCACAACAAATACTCAGAGGTAGGTGGTCAAAGTATTATTCAGCCTACTTTATAAGTAAGGAAACTGTGATTCAGAGACTAAATTATATATGTCATTATGACACAGCTAGGGGAAGAGCTGACTCCCACCCAGATTCCCTAACTGCAAGGCCCTATCCACTACTACAGATTTCCTCTTATGTACTCTGTGTTTATATTGACAAAAATGAAAGCCAATCATTGAAATGTGACAAGTTATGGATAACATTCACATAAAACCTTCTGGATATGCAAATTAAGGATTTGAGGTGACAGATAATTTTTAGTCTGTAATGTCAACATATTATGGGGCCCAACTATCTCCTGCTCGATACTATTATTTCAGCCTCATTCCTACCTCTTCTTGTTAGCCTGCTGGCTAAACAATAAGCTTATAATAGTTCATGGATGAGTTTATATCTAGTTGCATCAAATTAAAGCAACTGTGAGGTTTCACTTCACATTCATCAGATTGGCAAAGTATACAAAAAGGATGACGAATGTAGTATGGTCTGTGGGAGAACAGGCACAATAATGTACTGCTGATAGAATTATTTGATTGACATAGTCATTCTGGAAAGCTATTTGGAACTATGAACCCAAAGTTACTAAATTGTATATATCTTATAATCCAGCAATACCATGACTAGGCTTATACCTCAAAAAGAGAGGAAAGGGTCCTATATGTATAAAAATATCATTTCTTTTTATAGTGGAAAAGAACTAAAATTAAAAAGTACCCCGAAATTAGAAAATGGCTAAATAAATTATAGGTTGTGAATGTAATGAAATATTATTGTGCTATAAGAAATGATGACAGTTTCAGAGAAACCTGAGAAGACTTGTATGACCTGATGCAAAATGAAGTGAAAAGAATGAAGAGAACAATTTATAGCTAAACATTAACATTTTTTAAATGAACAATTTTGAAAGACTTAAGGATTGTGAACATTGTAATGATCCACAATGATTCTAGTGGACTGATGATGAAGAATGCTATATACCTCGTAACAGAAAGGCGATGGACAAAACACGCAGAGTAAAACAAAGAAAATGAATTCAATCATATGGGAATTTGTTTAGCCTGCTTATGAATATTTGCTGAAAGTATGTTGTTTTTATCTTTGTTTCATTGAAGGAAGACTAGTACTTCTGATGTGGGAGCTGCCAAGCCCTTTTTAGGGCTGCTTTCAAACTTTGAGGTCCATTTGATTCACCCAACTCTCACCTGTGACTCCAAGAATATGTAGCATATGTAATGGTCACACCACAGTAAACCATTATGACAGATGTGCTAAAAACCAAGTGAAGGGTAACCAAGGTGTTCCAAAACCATCAATCAGTTAGGGGGGTGTCCATGACTTCCATCTGTGGAATGGACAGATGAGAACAATTTGTTCCAAAGGCAATGAAGGTAGCTGAAGGAGGCACTGTGGAGCACTTAAAGCTTAGTTGGACGTTAAAGACACCAAGGTCATCCATTACATCCTGAACTACTGCCAGTCATTTTGAGTTTTGTCTTGCCACTAGATTCTAATTATTATGGAAAAGAGAATGAGACTAATGACTATATGAAAATCTGCCTCATTTAAATTTATGTGCAATTCAAAAGACATCACTCATACTATTTTACCATTTTTATCTACCTCAAAGTCCTATTACAAAACAGCAGGTGCTGATATGTTGGGAGCTATAGTCAAAACCCTGCACATAGAAAGCCTAGGCCACAGAGTAATCTCACTGGACTGAAGCAGCAGTGAGATTCAGCATCCATAAGGTGTCTGGGCAGCCTTTTTTAAGGACCTCACTGCTCACCTAAAAATTGACTGCTTCACCTAACCTAACTTTGGCCTGCTTACCACAGCAGGGTGGGATCCTACCCTGTGGTTGAAACATAAAAGATGTACAAAAACTTTTGTGAAGATGATTCTATTCACCACTGGTACATGGAATATGTGCACAATTATGGAAAACACAAAATCCAGTAGGCCTGAAAGATGAAGAGGTCTTGTTGTGAGAGAACTTGGCAGAAATTGCATACAAATAGCAGCTCTGCATGAAACAAGATTGGCAAATGAAGTCAAGCTTACCAAAGTTGGAGCTGTATACACATTTTTCTTGAGTGGCTGCAGTGATGGGGAGAATTGCAAAGATGGCACAGGTTTTTCAATCAAAACTAATCTAGTCAACAAGCTTGTATGCCTACCAAAAGGAGTGAATGACAGGTCCATGATAAGGTGGTTGCTACTTGCAGAAAAGCACCATCATCATCAGTGTGTATGCTTCCACCATGATGATCCCTGGTGAGGTCACAGAAAAATTTTATGAGGGACTGAAGACCCTCATCATCAACGTGCCCAAAGTCTATGAGCTTATAATTCTAGATGACTTTAACACCAGACTAAGGCAAAAACTATCAGATATAGCAGGAAGGAATTGAGTCAAAAATAGCAATAGCAATGGTCACTTATTATTGAAGACTTGTACATCTCATGACCTCATCACCTACACTGTTTTTTACTTACCTAAATGCAATAAAACTTCATGGATGTACCTTCCTAACAACCATTGACATTTAATAGACTGGGTCATTGTAAGAAGAGTGTCAGGAAGTAAGAGTTAAGGAAGTTATTGGTTTGAAGAAAATGATGAGAAAATTCAGAATCTGTTAAATCAAAAACTAGATCTCCATAGGGTTTACCAGCAGGATAGTCCATCTTTCTCTAAGAAAGTAATGTTTAACTCCATCAAAAGTAAAGTACCGCAAAGCTTAGAGAGATATAGGATTCTTGGCTCGGTGAGAAAGCAGAAGAAAATCACTTTCATGGTGATAGTAACAATCCAAAGCACTTTTATAATGTCCCAAAGGCTATGTGCCAAAGACCTATGGCACATCTCAGCTAGTCAGTGCTGATGAAATCACATTGCTGAGTGACAAGGATGTGATCCTGGAGAAATAGGAAGAACACTTCCATAGTGTTCTCAACAGATTATCATCAATAATTGTGAAGTCACTGACCATATACCTCACATAGAAGTCAACCCCTCTCTAGGTGAATTTCCAACTAAAGAAGAAGTTTTGAATGCCATTAGGCTCCTTTCCTATGTCAAAGCACCTTGTACTGATTCTATTTCAGCTGAGATTTACAAGACAGAGAGTGCACTGTTCATGCAAAAGTTGACTGAAATTTTCTGGGTTATATAGCAATAAGAGGTTATCTGCTAGTTCATTCCTATTCTCCATCTCTATAAAGGAAAAGGAAATGGGTTGTTCTGTGACAGTCATGGGGAGGGAAGTGTTATTCTCTTAGTCACTGATGGCAAGATTCTTGTCAGAGTCTTCCTTAATAGGTTAATCTTTCACCTGGAATATGGTCATCTACCCAAAAGCCAGTATGGCTTCGGAAAGGCCCAAGGAACAGTCAATATGGTGTTTGTTCCCTACAACTCCAGAAGAAATGCTAGGAGCAAAACAGAGATCTGTACATAGCATTCATCAATCTGATCAAAGCATTTGATACTATCAGTTGTGAGGGTTTGTGGAAGATCATGGCAAAATTTGGTTGCCCAGAGAAGTTCATCACTATTGTACAGGAGATAACATCATGCTTGCATGGGTTCTGGATAATGTATCATGCTCTCTCGCTTTCCTGGTCACCAATGAAGTGAATTGTATTGTGTGCTTCCTCTCAAGGGTTTTAGCATGATGTTTTCATTAATGTTGTCAGACACCTTCAGTAAGGATGAAAATGGCATTAAGGTCAGCTGCTACACTGACAGTAAATTATTTAACTTGAGAAGGCTACAAGCCAAAACTAAAGTGGAAGGAGAGTTGGTACATAACTTTTTGTTCACAGAGATCATACACTTAATGAAGCCTTTGATGGTGAGATGCAACAGAGTATGGTGCATGTAGCACATGTACCAATTTTGACCCAAGAAAACATAACATCTCCACCAGCCAGCATCACACCATCCATACATGGAACCATCAATTACAACAAATGGGGAGATCTTGAATTCACTTACCTTAGCAGTATACTTTCCAGGGATGTTAACATAGATAAGGTTGATGCATGCACTGTCAGAGCTAACTCAGCGTTTAGGAGGCACCAAAGGAAAGTGTGGAAGAGAAGAGGTATTAGGCTGCCTGCCAAACTAAAGATCTACAGAGCCATTATGCTGGCCTCATTGTTGTATGGCTATGAAACCAGGACAGTATACCAACACCATGCCAGGAAACTGAATCATTTCCATTTGAACTGTCTTAGGATTCTGAAGTTCATCTGGCAAGATAAGGTACCAAACACTGAGGTCATTTCTCAAGCTGAAATGGCAAGCATTCAAGCTCTACTGCAGAGAGTGCAACTGATTGACTGACCACCTTGTTTGAATGACAAAAACACATTTATCTAAAAAAAACATTTTACAGAGAACTCACACACCATTTTACAGAGTTCTCATATGGAAGTGAGAAGAAGCAATACACGGTTTCCTTTGTAATTGTATGTATTTTACCTCATGTACTTAAAATATAATTGTGATAAGGGTTAATAGGCTTCCCCAGACAGCCAAAGGGATGCATGACACACAAAAAATATTAAGAACCCCTGTTCTAAAATATCCCTTATTCTAACTTTGGTTTAATGACCCCCCTCTAATTTGGGAGAATCCATTACTTCTTTAATCAATTCATGTCATTTTTGAGTATTTTTAAGTACTGAGAAACTTTTCTTTATGAAACTGTTAGAACTTGCAAAGCATAGTGGACAGAATGGTCCTGAAGCTAGGAAAACCTGATTTCTAATCCTGTCTTTTATGTATACCATGTAGGTGATCCTAGCCAAGTTATTTAGCCTCTTATTGTTAGGCAACTGTCCAAAACTAAGTTGCTGAGAATGTGACAATCTGCAGTTTCCTCACTTGAAAATTCACAATACTAATGAAGTCACAAGTCCAGTCCCAATATCTTCCTTATATCAAACCAAAATCTGTGTCTAATTCTTCTTGTTCTTAGTCAACAACAAATAATTCTACACATTGGGGCCAAGTAGAACAGTTTGAATCCAGGCTTCCATATAATCAAAAGACTCATAGAAGCCTTATTATCTCTTCCATGCCAAAATGGATCAGACTATATGAACTACCGGGGAGGGTGTAAAGCCAAGCACAAACAGCTTTGCAGAGGACTGCTGCTATGAACAGCTTCAAGATTCTGATTACATAGTATACTGAACTCTCCATTTATTCGGTAATAAACTAAGACAAAACATTGATAAAAACCAAAGTACAGCATTCACAATGTTATGACATAACAAATTATCACTAAAGTGGCCACATAGTTTTTACCAAACTGTAGAAGGGAAGGTTGACATGGGATGCTTGTCAAGCCCCTGTCATTTTTTTCTTGACCTCTTCCACCTCATAGCTTATATGCTATTTATCCAAAAGGTTAAATAACACCTTTTTGGCATGGACGCTTGTTATCCATATATGAATGGTTAGGATGTTGCATCAGAGTGTGACTTTTCCATTCAATGGCTCATCAAATGATAGTAACTGAAAATTAGAAAGGACCTTAGGAGTCATCAATATCTGTCTACCTAAAACATGAATCACCTTTCTCTCTCTCTCTCTCTCTCTCTCTCTCTCTCTCTCTCTCTCTCTCTCTATATATATATATATATATATATATATATATATATATATATCAAAATAGCTGTATGATGTTTGCATGAGTACCTACAATGATGGATATTCACTGCATATATAGACAATCCATTTTATCTTTTAAGCATCATTCAGTTGTATGAATCCTTTAAAACTGAAAGACCTTTTTTATAGGACTAATTTTATTTAAAGATTTTGTGAAACTCCCAGGAGGTCCATAGAAATTTTTATTCGTATTTTCACACTTGCTTTTGCTGATGCTCCTGCTATTTCTGTTTTGAGAGTTAGCCTATTCTGGATGCATTCTGATAGTTAAAAAGATTAATGGGTTCCATGATCAAAAAAAATAAGACTATATAGACTTTAAAAAACCACATCAGATGAGTGTTAGAGATAATAGAAACTCCCTTATATGAACAAAATTTTCTAAAAAGAAAAAAATCAAAAGAAAAGAATTTGGGAAAGGAACCTAGTCAATTGTTGGAAGAATTTTGTACAAAGAACAACTTTCCCTTAGAGCAAGAGCTCTTAACCTTTTTTTTTTAATGTCAGGAACCCTTTTGTCAACCTGGTGTGACCTATACACCCTTTCCCAGAAAAATGTTTTAAAAACACAAAATAAAATACTTAGGATTACAAAGGAAACTACTATAAAAGAAGTTGTTGTTATTCAGTCACTCAGTTGTATCTGACTCTTCATGATTCAACCTACCACAGTACACCAGGTCCTTCTATCCTCCACTCTCTTCCAAACTCTGTCCAAGCTCACATTTGTTGATTCCATGATACTATCTCTCCATCTCATTTTCTGCCATCCTCTTTTCCTTTTGTCTTCAGTCTTTCCTAACATCAGGGTGGCTTTTTCCCTAATAAGTTCTGTCCTCTCATTATGTGTCCAAAGAATTTAAATTTTGGTTTCAGTGTTTGACCTTTCAGTGAAAAGTCTGAGTTAATTTCTATGAGTATTGATTGATTTGATCTCCTTGCTATTCAAGGGATTTTCAAAAGTCTTCTCCAGCACAATGGGAAAGCATCAATTCTGCATCATTGAGCTTTGCTTGTAGTTAAATTCTCACAGCCATACATCACTACTAGGGGAAAAAACTATACCATTGCTTATATAGACCTTTGTCAGTAAGGCAGTGTCTCTGCTTTTTAGTGTGCTGTCCACATTTGCCATGGTTTTCCTCCTAAGGAGCAAAAATCTTTTTTTTTTCATTTTTCAAATACTTTATTAACTTTTCATTTACATCATTCATTTCTGCCAGATTTTGAGTTACAAATTTTCTCCCCATTTTCCCCCTACCCACCACCCCAAAATAGCAGTCCCACAGGATATCTCCTCCTCCAATCTGCTCTCTCCCATATTTTCTCCCATACCGCTTTCAACTTTTCCATTAGGACATGGTCGATCTGTATGCCTCAGTGCCTGTATATCTTATTTCCCAATTACGTGTAAAATAGCATTAATAACAGTGTGTGTGTATTTAAACATTTGATTTTAAAACTGAATTCCAGATTCATTCCCTTCCTCCTTTGTCAACCACACTTACTGGGAAGATAAGCAGTTCAGTATAGGTTGTCCATGTGTGGCTAATGCAAAACAATAACATAGTTGATATATTGTAAAAGAATGACTATATTTCCCTCCCTCCTATCCCTCCTCCCACTTATTCTATTCTCTACTTTGATCCCATCCCTTTTCAAAAGTGGGTGCTTCCAACTTCCCTCCCCTCCAAACTGCCTTCCCTCTCATCCCCTTTGCCCCTACTCTCCTGTGGGGTAAGATACCCTATTTAGTGTGTGTTTCATTCCCTCCCCCAGCCAAATTTAATGGGAATAAGGTTGACCCATTCTTTTTTGCCTTCCTATTCTTCCCCTCCATTGTAAATATTTTCCCTTGACTCTTCTATATGAGATAGTTTACCCCATTCTATCTCTCTCCATCTACTCTCATTATATTTCTCTATCACCTCTTAATTTCACCTTTTAAGTATTATCCCTTCCTGTTAAATTGGTCTTGTGACCTATATCTATGTATACCTGTAAACATATATACACACATTCACATATGTATTCATATGCCCATATACCCTCATATATAAACATATATATATATATATATATATATATATTCCCTTCAACTATTTTCATACTGACAAAAGTTTCATCAGTTACAATTATTTTTTTTTCCCTGTAGGAATGTTAATAGTTCAACTTTGATAAGTTCATTATGATTGCTTTTCCCTGTTTACCTTCTCATGCTTCTCTTGCTTCTTGTATCTGAATGTCAAATTTTCTATTCAACTCTGGTTTTTTCAGCAAGAATGCTTGAAAGTCCTCTATTCCACTGAATGACCATATTTTCTTGGTTTTAATCACAGGTCATTTGACCTCCAGAATATTGTATTCCAAGCCCTTTGATCCCTCAGTGTAGAAGCTGACAGATTCTGGGTTATGCTGATTGTGTTTCAATTAATATGTGAAAATATTCAAATTGTTTCTTCCTGGCTACTTGTAATATTCTCTCCTTAATCTGGGAATTCCAGAACCTGGCTCTAATACTCCTAGGAGTTTTCTTTTGGGGATCTTTTTCAGGAGGTGATCGGTGGATTCTTTCAACCTCTATTTTGCCCTCTGGTTCTAAAACATCAGGGCAGTTTTCTTTGTGAACTTCCTGGAGGATGTTTTCTAGGTTCTTTTTGTGATAATGGCTTTCAAGTAGGCCAATAATTTTTAAATGATCTCTCCTGGATCTATTTTCCAGGTCAGTGGTTTTTCCCATGAGATATTTCACATTGCCTTCTATTCTTTCATTTGTTTAGATTTGTTTAACAGCATCTTGAGTTCTCATAAAGTCATTAGCTTCCATTGACTCCAATTTAATTCTGAAGCAATGATTTTCCTCAGTGAGCTTTTGAAATTCTTTTTCCATCTGGCAAACTTGGCTTTTTAAGGCATTCCTTTCCTCATTGCCTTTTTGAGCCTCTTTTGCCATTTAAATTAGTCTGTTTTTTAAGTTATTTTCCTCAGTCAGGCTTTTGACTTGTTTTGTAATTTTCTTGCATCATTCTCATTTCTCTTCCCAGTTTTTCCTCCATTTGTCTTATCTGCTTCTTAAGGTCCTCTATGGCCTGTAACTAGCTTGTATTTTCATTTGAAGCTTTTGGTTCAGGATTTCTGACTTCACTGTCTTCCTCCTCATCCATGCTTTCCTCCTTTTTGTCCCCAAAATAGCAGTCTAATGTTACAATCTTCTGTCTACTTTGTTTCCTTTGCCTGGTCATGCCACCCCTCAGTCACTTGACCCCTGGGCTTTTTGCCACAGTAGGACTCTGCCACCAGACAGGGGAGCTTTCATCCCAAATGCTGGGGTTTTCTCAGCTGCCAGAGGTATTAGATGGGTGCCCTCTCTGAGGCCTCCACACGCTCTGGGAAGCTGGACACACACCCCAGGACCACTATCCTAGACTGCAATCCAGATCTAAGCAGGTTAAAGCAAGAGCAATTACCCCTCTGACTGGTGCTTGATCACCCTACACTCTGCAGGCCAGGAGCTGAAGCTGCCATGTGGCGCTGGCTGGCTGTGCCGGCATCTCAGAGGCTTTTCTCCCCAGGGACAAAAGCCGATATGCTCCTTCTTACTGGGTTCCAAAGTCCAGTCTGCACTGACCTCTCACTTTGTCCTTCACATCTGTGTGTTTATAATTCTGGAAACGGCCACAGCTGCTGCTGATCTGGAGTACCTCCTGCCTGCAGCTGGTCAGACCTGCACTGGCACTAAAACCTCCGGCTCACGGTAGGCCTGCGCTCAGCTCCCAGAGCACTGCACTGGCCGCTTGCTGCTGGCCTGCCAGGCTGTACTCAGCAAGAGGTTAGCTTCTCTGTCATTTTGTGGGTTCTGCAGCTCCAAAGTTTGTTCAGAGTCCCCTTTTTACATTGATTGGGGAAGGTGGAAGCTGGAGCCGCTTGAAGGTCGTGCTTCTACTCTGCCATCTAAGGAGCAAGCATCTTTTAATTTCATGGCTGCAGTCTCCATCTGCAGTGATCTTTGAGGCCAAGAATAGAAAATCCAATATTGTTTCCATTTCTTCTCTCTCTATTTGCCTGGAAGTGATGGTACCAATTGCCAAGATTTTAGAGTTTTTTTATGTTAAATTTCAAACAGCTTTCACACTCTCCTCTTTCACTGTCATCAAAAGGCTTCTTAAATCTTTTTCACATTCTTCCATCATTGTCTGCCTATTTGAGATTGTTGATATTTCTCCTAGAAACCTTAATTCTAACTTTTGATTTATCCACCCTGGCCTTTCACATTATGTACTCTGCATATAAACTAAAGTGACAATATGCAGCTTTGTTGTACTCCTTTTCCAATATTAAAACAATCAGTGGATCCATGTTCAGTCATAAGTGTTGCTTCTGGGCCTGCATACAGGCTCAGGAGACAAATAAGATGATCTCTTTGAGGACTTGCCACATTTTTCTGTGACTCACACAGTCAAAGGCTTTAGAGGAATCAATGAAGACAAAGTAGGTGATTTTTCTGGAACTCTGTTGCTTTCTCTATAATCCAGGGAATGTTGGCAATTTGCTCCATATTTCCTCTGCCTCTTTAAAAACCAGCCTGTTCTTCTGGTGATTCTTAGTTCATCTATTGCTGAATCTTAGCTTGCAGAATCTTAGGCATAGCCTTGCTGTCATATGAAATGAGTGAAATTGTTTGGTAATTTGAACATTCCTTGGTGTTGCCCTCCTTTAGGATTAGGAGGTAAACTGATTTTTTTTTCCAATCCAGAGGCCACTGTTGAGTTTTCCAAATTTGCTGGCATACTGGGTGCAACACTTTAACAGCATCATCTTCAAAAGTTTTAAATAGCTCAGCTGGAATTCAATCACCTCCACTAGCCTTATTGTTAGCAATACTTCCTAAGGCCCACTTGACTTCATTCTCCAGGATATCTGGCTCCACATCAGTAGCCCTACCATCATGGTTATCAGTAATGTTGAAAACTTTCTTGTACAGTTTTTAGTATATTCTTATCACCTCTTCTTAATCTCTGCTATATCTATTGAATCCCTACCATCTTTGTCTTTCATCCTGCCCATTTTTGTATGAAACTTTCCCTTGATATCTCCAATTTTTTGAAGAGATCTTTTTTTTTTCTTTCCCATTCTAGTTTTTTTTTCTATTTCCTTGGATTGCTTTTTAAGAAAACTCTCATCTCTCCTTGGTATTCTCTGGAACTCTACTTTCAGTTGGGTATATCTTTCCCTTTCTCCTTTCCCTTTCCTTCTTTCGTCAGCTATTGAGGAAAGCTAAGGACAAATGAAGCCTCATCAGACAGACATATGGCTCTCTTGATCTTATTTTTCTTTGGAATGTTTTTTTTTTAAATTTCTGGCTCCTGTGCAATATTATGAACATCTGTCCATATTTCTTCAGGCAATCTAGATTTAATTCCCTATATCTATTCATTGCTTCCACTTCATATTCATAAGGTTGTTATTTAGGTCATAACTATATAGTCGGCTGGTTTCCTCTACTTTCCTCGATTAAAGGCTGAATTTTGCAATAGAAAGTTCATGATCTGAGCCAAGTCAAGTTTAGGTCTTCTTTTAATTGACTGTATAATGCTTTTCCACCTTTGACTGCAAAGTATAAAATCAATCAGATTTTGATGTTGACCATCCGGTGATGTCCATGTGTAGAGTCACCTTTTGGCTAGTTGAAAAAGAGTGTTTACTGTGATCAATTAGTTGTCTTGACAAAAGTCTATTATTAGTCTCTGCCCTGATTCAATCTGTACTCAAGTCAAACTTCACTGTTATTCTGATTATATTTTTTTTCTACTTCAACATTTCAGTCCCCTATGACAAATATGACATCTTTTTTGGTATTATTTCTAGAAGATATTGTAGATCTTCATAGAACTGATCAACTTTGGTATCAGTGACTGGAATATAGACTTGTATTATTGTGATCTTCAATAGTTTGCCTTAGATTCAAACAGATATCATTCTGTCATTTTTGAGATTATTTCCCAGTACTGCTTTTCTTACCCTTTTTTATTATCAGGGCCACTCCATTTCTTCTAAGAGATTCTTGCCCATAATAGTATATGTAATGATCACCTGAATTAAATTCACCCATTCCCATCCATTTAAGTGAACTGACACCAAAGATGTCAATGTTAAATCTTTCCTTCTTCTCTTTGACCACGTACAGTTCAAAGATCTTACATTCCAGTTTTCTCTGCAATGTTGGTCTTTACACAACTGGAATTTCCTTTTGTCACCAGACACATTTGCAGGTGACTTTTCTTTTGGTTTTGGCCCAGTTGTTTCTTTAGTAATGCAGCTACTTGTAGTTGTCCTCCATTTTTTCCCCAGTAGTGTGTTAAATACCTTCCAGACTGAGGGGCTCATCTTCTGGTGTCTTATTTTTTATCATCTTAATACTGTCCATGGAGTTTCCTTGGAAAAACCTGAGTTTGCCATTTCCTCTTCCAGTGGATCACCTGAAGTACAATTATGAAAATATACTTTTAAAAGTTCACTTATCCCAGGTTCTTTAGAGATAATAGGGAGCTGCTGAAGGCTTTTGACAAAGGAATTACAGGTGCCCAGATGTCATCATTTAAATAATTCTTCAAAGAATTGTGGACTTTTAAAACTAGAAGGTACTTTAGAGATCATTTTTTTAAATGTTTCATTTTTACAAATGAGGAATCTGATTTTCAGAGAGATTAAATAATTTACTTGACAAATGGAGACAAGATCAAAAAGAAAACCAAAGAAAGGTATCATATATAAAATATAAAAAGAAACTCATCGAATCTGTAAGGATATAAGTCATTTCCCAATTGATAAATGGTCAAAGGATATGAAAAGGCAGTTTTCTGATGAAGAAATAAAAATAACTTATAGTCATATAAAAATGTTCTAAATCATTATTGACTAGAGAAATGCAAGTTAAAACAATGTTGAGATATCATTTTACACCTACCATATTGGATAAAACGATTGAAGAAAAAGTGACAAATGTTGGAAGGGATGTGGAAAAAATGGGTCACTCATTTACTATAGGTGGAATTGTGAACTGATCCAAACATTTTGTAGAATAATCTGCAATTATGCTCAAAGAGCTATTAAACAGCCTATACTTTTTGACCCAGAAATACCACTACTAGACCTGTTTCCAAAGATGATTGGGGAAAAGGGAAAAGAACCTACATGTTATAAAATATTTATAGCAGTTCACTCTGTGGTGGTGAAGAACTGGAAATTTTGGGGATGTCTATATGTTGTGGAATAGCTAAACAAGTTGTGGTATATGATTGTGATGGAATACTACTGTGCTATAAGAAATGATGATCTTGATGATCTAAAGAAAACACGGATAGTCACACAAAATAATGAAGAGCAAAATGAGCAGAACCAAAAGAATATTGTATATAGTAACATCAACAGCATTTTAAGAACTTAAGTCATTTTGACTATTATAGATACCCAAATTAACTACAAAGGACCTATGAAGGAAATACTGTGTATTCAAAGAAAGAACTGATAAATAGAAGTGTGTGTAGAATGTTTTTCATACCTGTTTGTGTCTAATGGTAACTATCTCTAGAGCAGGGGGAGGGAAGAAAATGAGGAGAAAAAAGACATATACATGATAATTGTTATATACTTAAAAGGAATAGCAAGTTGTACACAATAGATTTGCAGTTTCAAATGCAATCATCCTTTTTTCTATTCTACTATGTTATGAAAATTTTTTTATTTCTTAAATTCAGAATAAAATAAGTAAAATTTTTAAAAAGAAAGGAATGGCTAAAAATTTCATCTTATTGAAATTGGCACATTCTGAAAAAACTAAAAAGTGATCAATCCTTTTAAAAATGCACATGAGTTTGTGGGAGAGCCAGACTATTAACCAAGTACCTCAGAATTTTTTTTACCATGATGTAACTTGTTCTCCAATTTTTCTTTTCAGCCTTGCCTTGGGAAAGCAATTTCTAAAGGGTCTTCTGAAAAAATAAACAATGAAGTTAAGATTCACCTCTAAGACAAGCCTTGAGATCATGCCACATAAAATTGACAGCAACTCATATGGTTAAATCTAGAAAAGACTTAAGTGGGGCAAGAGAGCTATATTCAAATATATTAAGAGCTGCCTTGTGGAAGAAATTATATTTGTTCAGTTTGGGCTAAATGAAATTAAAGGATGGAAGCTGTGGAGAGGCAAATTTAAGATTGATATAAAGAAAAACTTCCTAATGATTAGACCTATCCAAAATTATACTGGGTTATCATGGGCTTTTGTAGGTTTCCTCTCAGTGAAGATCTTCAAGCAAAGAATAAATGGGTGTATCAGGTATACTGAAGGGGACATGTTCTAGTATAGTTCATACTTGATAGCTTTTAAGGTCTCTCCTAACTCTTAACATTGGTTCTATAAAAAAATTTCATAATAGGAGGAAAAAGTAACATTTAGGTGGACTGGTGAACAGGCTGACACGACTGTCAGTCATTTTTCTCCCTTCTACCTTTGTATAAAGTGAGCTGCCTAGTTAGAGAACTGGTCCTTACTTGACTTGAGATTTTCCCTCCATTAGTTCTCTTCCTAACACCCCCCCCCCAGCCTAATTCACTTGCTAATGCCAGTCGTATCCTCATGAATATATTATTTCTTCTTTAGGAAGTTATTAAGAAAAATCAATCATTTCTCCCTTTCTCTTTGAATACAAGCCCCCAGTCAACAGGAGTTGGCTAAATAGCAGTTTAAATATCCTTCCCTTAAAAGTTCCCACTTGCTGCCCCCTTCTTGCCCCTCCCTTCAAAGGTGTTAATACACACTTTAACAATTACTCTTTGCTTAAATAATATAGGAATTAAGACAATACAGAGATATGATGTACAAACATCCATGGATTAGAAAGCCACCAAGAGGGACACAGGGAATTCTCTTTCTTACCAGAAGCTATGTAACCAGAGAATAGTTAAATGGGTGAGCAAAAGAGAATGGGGGAAGCTCTGTGTGCTCTAAGGAAGCCCTTCACTGACTGACACCTTGCCACTGCTCTAGTCACTGTCCTGATATCTTCTGGACCTGCTTTGCTGTACCATGATCACTTAGACTAACACCTAGTTTCTCCTCTGATTTCCAAGTCAGGAAATCTGTGTCTTACACACTCTCTTAAATGGTCTTCTGAGGGAATGACTCTCACCATTCTCTAGACTGCCTGCCTATCTCACAGTTCCTTGCATCGAAAGTCACTGTCTCTTCCCCTCCCCACCCCACTCCACCTCCCTTCACACCTCCCCAAAGCTCTGAGAACCAGAAGTAACTACAAACAAAAACACCCATACCATTTTAATCCCAGAGCTTCAGTTCTTTCTAATCTATGGAAAGGAACATCATATAAATATAACAGCTCTATCTCCTTTTCTGACTCAAGAAAAAGAGATGCATTGCAAAATTCATAATGAAAAATGACTATATTTTCTATTGTGTCTATAATCCTGAATATTATATTTATAGCAAATTCTTCATACAAGTCACATAGTTGATATAAATATATTAAATTTTTACTGAGATTGGTGTACAAGGAATTTGCTTTGATCCTTTTGTTTCTGTTTTCCCTTCTTTATCACTCATATAATAAAAATCTAAAGCCTTTGTGACACCACTGATTCTCCCACTTCAGTAAACACAAAGAAATTAGGAGCATTTATTTGCCATAGTAAGAGTATGTAATTAGTAATTAAAGGAGCCTGAGCACACACAAAGACACACACATGACACAACATCCATATATTTATATGTGCATGAACATATATACATGTGCATATATACATATATATGGTGTATAAGAGTGTTTGTGTGTGTCTGTGTCTGTGTCTAGACAATACCTTATCACATCTTTGGAAGATACAGCACAGAGAAAAAAAAATACTTCCTTTTGGTACAAAGCAAACATTTTGAGTGAGTAGGTTTCTTATCCTACAAAAGAAAAATTAAATGCACTGGAAGCCTGCTATAATTTTTTTTATCTAAAAAGATAGAATCATCTTTGACCCTATCTTAGGAAATTTAGTTGTTAAAAGTTCTAAAAAAGTTTTGTTATAAATGTGTTTTTACTTTTATTGAAATGCCAGCATATATGCAGAGCAGGAATACTGAAAGGATATGCCATGGCACCATGGTGTCCCACAAACTTTACTAGATATACCACAGATTGTATGTGCATACCAAATAATCATATGATGCCATGAATTAAAAATACTTTAAGAACCATAATGTAGGGGACCTAAACAGATTTTAGTGGGAGAAAAGAAATATTTTTTTAGAAATTGCTTTAAACCACTTGTAAACTTCAAATTGTTACCTATGTAATGGATTACCAGGGTCAGGGTCCCAAGTGTCTCAGGTATAGCATATTAGTGCTATCCACACAACTTATACATCCAGTAACATAAGAAGATGAATCAACAAACCTGGTGTAATAGTATTAATAGAGGTCCTGGGGTCTTTTAGTAGTCAAAGTTGTTGGAACATCTACCTATACTTGAAGGAGATCAGGGATCTGGAAAATCTAATCCCAGTCTCAAAGGAGACAATCATTTGTACCTTTGAGTTGAGCAAGGGAGGGCCCTGGTTTGGTGCTCATTCCTCTACTCTTCTGTATTCTAGGGTGGTCTTGGATTACAAAATTATATCTATTTCAGATCTAAGTGACTTTTTTTTACATCAAATATTTTCAATCTAGGAGTATGATGCCTATTAGGAGGAGTTCAGAATAAAAGCTAAAAAGTAGCTCTAATAGGGAGATTAATGGTTTACTTTTTCTCAGACAGTTTAGTTTCCCTGTTCCCTCCTACCAAATGCTTATTACACAAAAACCATCATGATAATGATCAAATATATTTACACAAGCAAGTTAAAAATTATAAATTAGGAAAATTATACAGATTAATTGGATGATAGATTATATAAGAATAAAAGGGCTCTGATTCAAAAACAAGATCTATAAAATCTCAGTTCAATCAAGGAGAGAAGATCTTATTAAAGAATTCCATTTAGCAGTCTGGAGTTTCACAGTCCCAGAATAAAGGAGCATGTCTACAATTCCAAGAACAATTTGCCCAAGGATCCCCAAACATTTTTTTAACTAAACTGACATGATGCTGTTCTACTATGCCATAGCTACTACCTACCACATGTAACTTTCATTTTAAATATTTTATTATATATTTAAAATCATATAAGCTAAGGTATACCTGAAAGAATACAAGAATACAATGTCAACAGATGAAATATAGATCCTGTAAAGTAAATAATTAGGCTGTGAAACCTCATTTGTAATGCAACTGGGAAATAAGATATACAGGCACTGGGGTATAAAAATCCATCTTGCCCTACTAGAAAGCTATAGGGAGATGGGGGAGGATATAAGAAGGAACAGATTGGGGGAAGGGGTATTCAGTAGGCTCACTCCCTATCTTGGGATGGGGGGTAGGGGAAAGGTGGGGAGAAAATTTATAACTCAAAATCTTGTGGAAATTAAAGTTGAAAAATAAAAAGAGAGAGAGAAAGAGAGAGAAGGAAGGAAGGAAGGAAGGAAGGAAGGAAGGAAGGAAGGAAGGAA
>NW_027186325.1:2135325-2139520 GCF_028583685.1 Petaurus breviceps papuanus
GAAGGAAGGAAGGAAGGAAGGAAGGAAGGAAGGAAGGAAGGAAGGAAGGAAAGAACCTTGTTTGTATCATACAAAATGGTAAACCCATTATGGCACATGTCATTTTGTATTCCTAGAATTCTAGAAAATATCCATGAATTAAATTCAATCTACATTTCAGTCCAAACATTTCCCTTTGAGCCAAATTTATCACTGTTTATAGAATAAAATCAAAATATTTCATGACTTAGAATTCAAAATTCAGCTCCTAAATTCATTTGGGAAAACTCAAACTGAAGGAGGAGATTCTTTGTTTTGCAAACACACATATAATAACTAGACAATAAAGTAAAAAAAGAGTAATAAAAGCAATGTTATTTAAAGGTCCATCTTGGGTTGCTGCACCTAGAGCTAAGATAAATCAGAGGTAAGAAGTGATTCCATCTTTTCTTTCTAATATTTTTAGTTTCCAATTTTTTTTATTTTAATGTTAAACCAAGTCTCAAGAATTATAGCTTTGTCAGTGTGGATAGTCTCTTCAATGACACAGATTTAAATTCCTCTAGAAATTCCTTCAAATCCTGAATTCCTGAACTTACAATGTTCTGTAGCCAAAAAAGTAAGCAGCCTTCGGCCAACCTGTAAATAAATTTCTTCCAATTTAGACTAGTTTTGGGGGAAATAGATCTCATTAAACCCATAAATAAAGTCCTTTCAGTTGGATAGGACTTCCCAGAGCTTTCATATTGGTGACAAAATCTTCCATAGTCTAGAGTCATATTTATACTATGAAGAGGAATCAAAACAGGACATCAGTGGAAAATTCAAGAAACAAATAATCTATAATTAACTACAGATATTTTGTGTTTCCTTGATCAGAGAAATATAAAATATTTCACTCATTTTTAAAATTAAGAGGAATTTATTCTCTCAATTTAAAAAAAGTAACAGAAATGTTCCACTAACAGATAATTTAGTGCCTGAGTGACCCTAAGCAAATTATTTGGTCTCTCAGTGCCCCCAAGCAACACTCCAGGATTATATACTGTAGTTGAAGGGTTAATCTACATTTATAGCACTGTCCTCATTAGGAGTTCTCTATAGAAATAAATGCATGGGTATGACACTACTAACTACCCCCCCCCCACCAAAAAAATAGAAGTGTTGCATTTTCATAATATAGATTGTAGAGAGTTACAATTAAGAGAAAGACAAGATGAGATATTGATGGCAAAATAAAGAGAGATAAAATATTCCAAAATTAGAGGAAAGAAAATCTAAAAGGAAAGGAAATAGAGAGCAGGAAGAAAATTATTGGACGAAAATAGCCAAAGGAAAAGGTTCAGGAAGAGACAAGGATGACTCTCACTGAGACCCTGGATGATTGGAAGGAGAGTAGTGCTCTTGACAAAAAAGAAAGAAAATGGCAAAAATAAGACACGAAGGTTTGGAAGAGGGTTGAACATGGAATTATATTGAATTTCATTTTAGGAATAGCAAATTTACAATACCTATAGGTCATACAGTTAGAGATGTCCATGAGGCTTTGGGTGATGGGACAGGAGAGAAGCTATGCAGGAATATATTATAACTAAACCGATGGGAACTAATGTCTCCAAAAGAATGACTATAGAAAAAAAAGAAAAGGATAGGTACTAGAAGAGTGTTTTAGGAGTCATAGGTATAGAAGAATGAGATGATGGAGCATTCAGGTAAGGATAAAGAGAACTAAGAGAGAGAACCCAAGATGAAAAATGACTTATTCAAAATTCCAAAGTCATTTGGTAGTCAAACTGGGACTAGAATTTGGGGCCCTGGACATCTGTTCCAATGGACTTTTCCACTGCCTCACTCTTCACTTATCCTCATATTTTTAAAAATCTATAATAGAAAATTAATAGTCATCATTATCTTCTTTCCATTCAATTTTTGTGGGTTTAAAGAGATTGTGGAAAAGTGGAGTATCTTTGTAATGAACTGGGAAAACAAAAATAAAAGTTTTCAAAAGTACCTAGAAGGAAGCATTATTTTTTTTAGGTTAAAAAATAGATTTCTAATATTTGCCTCTGAGTGAGAACTTCCTCTCCTGTGAGCCATCAAAAGAATTTATCACATTTCCTTTGTAATCTTTTTCAAAATTCTTAAGCCTGTCCTCCCTGAGGTAATTTTGGAAACTAGGCATAATGAAGTCTTCACTTATGACTCCTGGATTCCCTTTCTGGTACAGCTTGCTTGTCATTAGAATATATGTGGCAAGGGGGAGTGGAGCCAAGATGGTGGAGAGAAGGCAGTGCCTTGCCTGAGCTCTCCCCCAGCCCCATCAAAGACCTTTAAATAATTCCCTAAAACATATCCTGGCGTGGCAGAACCTACAAAAGGATGGGGTGAAACAATTTTCCAACCCAAGGCAACTTAAAAGTTTGGCAAGAAAGTTATGTCACACAAGGGAGAGTGGAGCACAGTCCAGTATATAAGATGCTAGTGCAGACCAGGCACCAGGAAAACCAAGAGCAGGTCTTGGGAGTAAATGAATCAGCAGCTACAGCAGCTGCCTCCACAGAGCTCTCAGTCCACAAATGGTAAGAGGTAAAACAACTGGTCAGAAAGATATTACAGGGGTCTCTTTGCTGGCACTGGGGACAGGACTCTGTTGCTTTGGTCATACTTAAATCCAGTTGTACTTCTGGCTGGCAGTCCTGGGGCAAGGGGGAGCACTAGTACATCAGAACTTGAGGCTGCAATGGAACAGTGGAATGGAAACTCATAACAGTTTCACAGCAGAAAAGAGTGTTTGTGGCAACTCACAGACCAGAGAGCACAGGCCAGGAAAGTAATAAACACACTTGTCCTTAGATCACACCACTTTGGAAAAACTGGAAACTTATAGTCCCTAGAAGTATCTCTGAAAACAACTGCACAAAACCCGTGAAGCTTAGGATAGTGCATCCTCTACCCTGGAAACAGAGCCCCACTTTAGCAAATAGTTAAAAGTCAAGAAATAGACTGGGAAAATAAGCAAAGAAAAAAATTTCTGGCCATGGAAAGTTACTATGGTGACAAGGAAGCTCAAAACATACACAGACGAAAACAACAAAGTCAAACTCCTACATACAAAGCATGCAAGAAAAATACAAATTGGTCCCAGGCCATGGAAGAGCTCAAAATAGGCTTTAAAAATCAAGTGAAAAAAAAGCAGGAAAAAAACTAGGAAGAGAAATGAAAATTATGCAAGAAAATCATGAAAAAAGGATCAACAGCTGGGTAAAGGAGGCACACAAAAAATACTGAAGAAAATAACACTTAAAAAAAAACAGAATAGGCCAAAAGGTAAAATTGGTTAAAAAAATCCAATGAAGAGAAGACTACTTTGAAAAGTAAAATTGGCCAAATGGGAAAAGAGGCACAAAAATTCACTGAATAGAATTCCTTTTTAAAAATTGACCAAATGGAAAAATGAGACACAAAAAAATTCACTGAAGAAAAAAATTCCTTAAAAATTAGAATTTAGCAAATGTAAGATAAGGACTCTATGAGTCCTTATAACAAAATAAATCCAAAATAACAAATAAATAATAACAAAATAAATCCAAAAGAATGAAAAAATAGAAGACAATGTGAAATATCTTATTAGAACAGCACCAGACCTAGAAAACAGATCAACGAGAGATGATTTAAAAATTATTGGACTTCCCAAAAAAACATTATCAAAAAAAGAACCTAGACCTTATCTTTCAAAATCTTACCAAGGAAAACTACCCTGATATTTTAGAACCAGACGGTAAAATAGAAATTGAAAGACTCCACAGTCAGTACAGTACAAGACTTGGCAGCTTCTACATTAAAGGATTGAAGAGTTTAGAATATGTTATACTGGAGGGCAAAGGAGCTAGGATTGCAACCAAGAACCCAGCAAAATGGAATATAATCCTTCTGGGAGGAAATGAACATTTAATGAAATAGAGAACTTCCAAGCACTTCTAGTGAAAAGACCAGAGCTGAATAGAAAAATTGACTTCCAAATACAAGACTCAAAAGAATCATAAAAAAGGAAACGGAAAAGGGAAATTATAAGATTTAATAAGGTTAAACTGTTTATATTCCTACATGGAAAGATGGTCCTTGCAACTCACATAAGAACTTTCTCATTACTATAGACACAGGACACAGTTTTGAGTTGAATATAATGGAATGATATCTAAAAAATAAAATTTAGGAG
>NW_027186325.1:2139530-2182129 GCF_028583685.1 Petaurus breviceps papuanus
TTGAGTTGAATATAATGGAATGATATCTAAAAAATAAAATTTAGGAGTGATAAAGGGAAAGGGAGAGGTAGAATGAGGTAAACTATCTCACATAAAAGAGGCAAGAAAGTGCTTTTACAGTGGAGATGAAAGATGTGGCAGGGAATGCTTGACCTTATTCTCATCAAAATTGCTTCAAAGAGGGAATAACATACACACTCAACAGAAATACGTCTTACCATACAGGCAAATAGGAGGGGAAGGGGATAAGAGAAGGGGGGGGTGCTCATATGAAGGGGGGTGGTTGGGAGAGACAATATTCAGAAGCAAAACACTTTTGAGGAGGGGTAGGGTGAAAGGAGAGAGAGAAAACAGAATAAATAGGAAGGAAATAAGAGGGGGGAATACAGTTAGCAATCATAATTGTTAAAGTAAGTTTCTTTGATAAAGGCATTATCTCTCAAATATTTAGAGAAACAAGTCAAATTTATGAAAAGAAGAGCCATTCACCTATTGACAAATTATCAAAAAAATATAAACAGTCAACTTTAAGATGAAGTAATCAAAGCTATCTATAGTCATATTATAAAGTGCTCTAAATCACTATGTATTGGAAAAATGCAAATTAAAATACTACCCCATACCTATTAGATTAGCTAATAGGACAGAAAAAGAGAATGATCAATGTTGGAGGAGTTGTAGGAAAATTGAGACACTAATGAACCATTGGCGGAATTGTGAACTGATTCAACCATCATGTAGAGTCAATTTGCAATTATCCCCAAATATTTATAGCAGCACTTTTCTGGTGGCAAAGAACTGGAAATTGAGGGGATGTCCATCAATTGGGAGATGGCTGAGCAATTTGTAGCATATGGTTGTGATGGAATACTACTGTGCTGTAAGAAATAATGAGCTAGATGCTTTCAGAAAAAACCTGGAGAGATTTATGTGAACTGATGCAAAGTGAAATGAGTCAAACCAGGAGAACAAAGTAAGAGCAATATTGTAAGATGATCAATTATGCATGACTTAGCTATTCTAAACAATACAATTATCCAAGACAAATCTGAGGGACTTATCATGAACAATTCTATTCATCTCCAGAGAAAGAACTGATGGAATCTGGGTATAGATCAAAGCATCCTTTTTTTGCTTTCTTTGGTTTTAATTTTGGTCTGTTATATACATATACATATATATATATTTAATATTACACATGTATAGCCTATATCATATTACTTGTCTTCTCAATGAGAGTGGTATGGAGGGAGGGAGAGAATTTGCAACTCAATTTTAAAAATTAATGTTGAAAGTTGTTTTGGCGTGTAATTGGAGAAAAATAAAATATTAAATAAAAACATAGAAAAAAGATCACCTTGTTATAGTCTGGGAATAATAAGACAGTATCATTAATATTAACATTGTGATACAATATATAGTTTAACAGTACCTAGAGTTTGGCCATGATGGAATCAAGTTATAATTCAAATATGATAATAACATAACCTCAGCAGTCATATTTTCTACAGAAGAGAAAAGCAAAATAATAAAAATACAAAGTCTTAACAGCTACAGATAATTTTATTTAAATTTCATCATGGAGTAGTATGCAGTACTAATTATATTATGAAAAAGAACCATGTCAGATCATATCATGCCGAAAAAACTGTGGAGTTGAATTGCAACTTTAAAACTACAAAACAATGACAACATAGCCTGTTCCTTTACTAAAGCTATGTACTCTCACAAATCTATGGAAAGATAGGGACTAAACTTTTTATTTCATTGGTGTAGAGAACCCTTACTGAGAAAACTCCTTGTATCAATGCATATCAGCATCTACTCTACAATTTCTAGTCTTAATTGCCTGCTAAAAATTTATATGCTTTTATTTTTTTTTGCTCCTAGATATTTTCATTTATTTATGGAAGTTTTAATATCAAAAAATTGCCATTGTATAATACTAATGACATCTTGAATATATCCTACCAGAGGATAACTGAATTTACAGATAAAATTACACCAAAAATTCTAGTTTCCCTTCACTATACAAGTTTAATTTCTTTAGGATACAGTTTATCTACAAATACAGTAAGAATTGCCATCTACTAGGTTTTGAACTATTGAAAAATCAATATAAATGCAAAGAGGAACCTTTAAGCCAGATGGCCTAAATAAGAAACCACATGTAACAAATTGAAAAGAGTCAGAGCAGAATGGAAGCAGAATCTCTAATTTCTTGGGCCCATGTGCAAAATAATTCCATGGCAGCAGAATACCAATTTGAATTATTTTAAAGAGCATCTATTAGAGATTAATCTACTAGTTATAAATTGATAAAAACTACAATATCAAACCTAGCAATTTAGTACTGGAAGAATGAGTAACAAAATTTGGGATTGCCCTAAAGGAAATGGAGCCCCCTTAACTATGATTAGCAAATACATTAAATTAACCTGCTAAGACAAAAAGCTATTTTGCATAGATGACAGTGTCTTAGAGTTGGAAGGAATCTTAGAGCTCTTACTTATTCTCCTCATTTTAGGTAAGGAGAAAACTGAGATTTAGAGAAATTAAGTGACTTGACCAAATTGTACTAAATGTCAGAGCTGGAACTAGAATTCCTGATATAAATAATGCTTGTCCCATTGCACATCGAATGAATGCTCAACCAAGTATTCTTTTTTATGCTTTTTTTCTGAATGTGTAGGCCAAGTTTTCAAGAACAAGGACTTCCTAATGAATGAAAATGTTGAAGCCTTGGAGAAATTCCATTATTGCCAAAGGAATCTTGGGAAACAAGTTTCTTAAGGAACAGTAGCACAGCATAGCATAAGTCTTAGGGGGCTGTCTTTGAAGTCAGACTTCTTGCTTCTGTCATGTATCTGTTGCGTGAGAATGGGCAAGACAATAATCATCTCAATGCCTCTGGCAACTCTCCAAGAGATTTCACACTGAAAAATTACTTATCCTGTTGAAATAGTACGTCTATAACAACAACAAAGAAAGACTTTTCCAAAATAATATGCCCAAGTTTCTGTATCTACCACATTGTTATTATATCCAACATTAATATTTTAATTGTACATTATCAATCATTTGATGACAATATTGACATATGATATTATGACATTGCCATCATGATATCTGGCAACGCCATTTACTTTTTTGGAATACAAATACAAATAAACTATATAGGTAATGAGATATTGTAATATGACTATATTTATATTTCTTGTTATTTACCTCGAGTTAGACAACTTTCATCATCTGATTGATTTATGAAATGTTGAAATACATAAATGGAATAATCTGTATAAATACATGTATTAATATGACTGTTGCATGTTTTCTACTTTTCATTTAGCTTCTAGAATTTCTTAGAAATTGGGCTTGTAGTTAACTTTTGATTATTTAGATAAGTGCTGATTTTATTTCCCCTACTAGACTGTAGACTTCACTGTTTTGCACAATAACTATATAAACTAATAATTTTTCATTTAAATTTAAATGAAACAGCATAAAGGAGAATTTCAGCTCAATATAAGGGGGAAATTCCTGATAATTATGTCTATCCAAATGTAGCAGAGACTAGTTTTGGCGATCAAAGGGTAGTCCCATCCCTCTCACCCTCACTAAATTCTTCAAGTAGAAGTGGGATAATTTGAATGTTGGCTTGTTACAACTATTATAAAAGGAAGTTTTGTTCAAGTATGGTTTAGTTGGATGATCTCTGAGGTTATTTCCAACATTAAGATGCTAAGTAAGGAAATCTAAATATTGAAATAGATTTAGCAGAAAAATAGTGAAAAACCTCTGGTAAAGTATGAACTGTATGAGCACAATCCTAACCCTAGCCAACCATATGTTTTCTTTTTTTTTCATGAACATTATTATCCTACGATCTTTAAGTAGTCATTACTTTCTAGTTAGTAAAACTAAGTGCATTCTAATGACTGTGGATTAAATTTAGAAGTAAATCATCTAATAGTTACATTTGAGATATGTAAAAAGGACCACCTATAGCACAGTGAGGTGTTTTGGATGCTATTTCATTATAATTACATTTTCTTGTGTATATTTTTATATTTTCATTGTTTATGATGCTCGCTTTAGCAAGTTACTCTATTTTCACGCTGTTGTCAAACTATCATGCTAGGAACTTGCCTACTTAGCTGTGACATGGTGGGCAAATTGATGAGTAACATTAATCTTGCAACAGTGGGACTTGTATGAGGCTTCCAGCTTAGACATACTTAGTAATAATACAGTAAAGAACTGACACTGATTTAATCTGGATACTTGGAATTGGAGAGTTAGAGTTAGAGATTCAGAAATAGGCATAGAATTGTCCTCATCCCAAATAACCTACCTTGGGTTTTTACAGACCCTAATCAGGTCATTGATTATTTCCTCATTGGTTAAAAGGGGAGGTGTTGAGGGCTTGTATTTGATTTCTTTTGAACTCTTCCAAGTTAAAAGCTATCACATGATTGAGATAACACATTTATTTTATGAATAGGAAAGTACCCCCTTGATTGTGGACCCCATGAATCATGGAGCCTGGATAGAGGAGGAAAGTCTACTCATTAACGGGGCAGGACATTTTCTGTTAAAAACTGATTCCTGCTTTGGGAAATGGTACATCCATGGAATTTCAGAACTGTCAGGGTATAGAATATAGAAAACAGAAACAACTGCACCACACTTGAAAGAATAGCTAAGGAAGAGATTTAGATTCTAGTAAGAAAAAAAACGTGAATCAGAGCACATAGCATGACTTGACCAACAGTGGTATATGGGCTTCACAATCTAGGTGTTCTGATGTTTTGACTAATATCTTTTCCCTTCAGTTTAAGTGAGGACTGAGAATTGTTTAACTTTGTCCTACCTTTCTTCTCATCCATAGCATACAATAGTAGGGAATATCATGACTCCTCAACTTCTTTGTGGATAGAAACAGGTAGAAAGCACTTCTCTGGAAGTAGCAGTCAGCAATCTTGTTCTGTTGGGAGTTGGTGAATAAGTGTTACCTTGTATCAAGGGAAGACCATTCAGGCCCAGGAAAGCTAATCTATAGTCTATTTTCACTCTTTTAAAAGTAATTGTATACCTCATATTTTTAGGCCTGTGACTGGGGATTGTATTTTCATAATTTTAGTAGAGTTGCATCTTTTTCCAGTGTTAGAAATTTCCTGAGGGATAGTATGAGACTAATAAATACCAAACTATACTACTATATGTTTGTAAGGTTGTCATTATTACAATATAGATTCTAATATTTTTTCCTTAAAATCCACCTACCTTATCATTTTCATTAAATAATTCTCTCTTGAGAAAAATTGTGACCTTACGTTGTGGGGTTCAGCTTCCAGGATGCTAATGGCTGAAGCAGAAAAGATTACGAGAGTATAGTCTCCCAATAGACTTGAGATTTAACAAGCTCTGTAGTGGCTTACAGAAAATGCTAGTTGTGTTGTTTCAAAATTATTCCTCTACTTAAGGTCCAATAAAAGGACAGAGGGAAAATTCTTAATGATTTAAACTGTCCCCAAATTGCCTGGACTTTCACAGAAGGTAGTTATTTTTTGTATTACATATCTACAAAGAGACTGAATGATCAGTTATCAAAGATGTCAAAAATTGTCATCTGTCATAGTACCTTGCACTTAGTAGATGCTTAATAAATGATTATCAAATTTATGTTTTCAGGGAAAGGGATCAAGTAGACAATAATTGAGGTTCATTTGTATTCATTCAGCCTATCTTTTAATTTATCGCTTAGTGACATTTATGAAAATTTCTTTGTTTAAAAAGTTAAAATTGAAATTGTCATATTTAGTTTATCTTACTTTCAGAATGTCTCTCTAGGCATGCTTTCTAACATCCAAACCAATGGTTTTGTTTTTTTTGTTTGGTTGGTTTTCCTTCATCATTTTTCCCTTAAAGTCCTTCTAAAGACCAGATCAGCCAAGACAGTACAATAATTTTTTTTGAAAGTAATCAGGAAGGTCCCCAGAAGCATTATTGATTTAAAATTCTCATTTGGATTTTAAGGTCCTCCTGTGCTGTGTCTTTATTGCAACTTTTATTTTCTGCCTTTCTCTTGCCCATCATATAACTCAAAAGATATTCTACACTGATTGCTTTCTGTTCCTGGTTTGTTTTTCACAGACTTCATCTGGAGAATGTTTTCAACCTAAAGAATTATTCATTTTATTTATCACTTTAGTCAATAGTTTCCACTTGGGGTATGCCCCCAAGGGTTGCTCTGTGAAGAATTGGAAACACCACATGTATATTAATGTATCTTTTCCATATTATTTATGCTTTGCAACACAAATCACTTGGTTTACTCTCAGACAGAAAGCATGCAATAGAAAAGGGGTAGTTACATCAAAGATGTAATGGGAAAGGTGCCACAGTACATCACTCAATCTCCAATGGTACTAATTGATTTAGACTTTGTTTATACTCCTAACAATTGACTCAGATAACCAGTTAATAATCTGTTATTGTTTACTTTACAGATAATAAGTTGATCTCTTAAACTCTTGATCTTTTCTTCCCCCCTCCAGACATTTTTTAAGCCTTTTTCAATATTTAGACAGAGACTGAATCTATTTTAGAATTGTTTATGTGACCTTCATATTTCCTTTTTAAAAGTTTGTTTTGGTATGATAAATTTCAGGAAAGCAAACACTTGCACCTTTTGGATCAGAAGTCAGAATTCTGTCCCAACTGGCTACCCTCCATGGAAAGTATATTCTTTCAGGTCTCTAGGTCACAAATTTTGGAACAATAATAATGGCAAACAATGCGGATACTTATTTTTTTATAATAAACTGATCCAATACAGAGCTATAGGATGAAATATATTGTATATATCACTCAAAGCTACAACTAAAATTTGGGTCTGCTGTATGAAGAGAGCAATATCAGTTGTCTGTCTTAATATTAGTCTGCACAACTGAAGGATTCCTTCTACAATAAGTGTAGCTACAGTCTACTGAAATCAGCCAAGGAACTTTTCCAGACACTCCAAAGATAGATTTGCAGCGCTAATACTTAATACAATAAAGCATAATCTAATACAAAGACAACAAATGACTCAACAGAAAATTAACACATGAAATAAATAGCTTCATCATATTCCTCCCATCAGTTTTATCAAGATCATGGGAATATTTAAAATACATGTGTAAGAAAAGGAGATGGACATTGTATTCTTTACACACCACAATCAATTGTGTGCACTTGAAGTTTTGTTCTGCTATAGAAATCATTTGAGGTTATGGGCAATAATGGTTGATAAACATAATGCTCAGCTGATATTTGACTCATGGTATACAATAAATCCAGCCACTGGGAAGAAATCAGGAACTTTAGATCTAGGACTTAATTTCTCCTCTTCCTCATGGCACAGAGTATGGACTCAAATCCAGGATTGATAATTTGATGTTCCTCTGCTCAGTACTTTTCTTTTGATGTTCTGTTGGTGGTGCTACCAACTGCTTTTCACTGTGGCTAGCTGATTTATGAAACAAGGGTGCAGACGGTTGAGGTAGAGAGAAGTTCTCCACCCTACTCTCCATCTTACCTCTTCTGCTCCCTACCCCAATCTGTGACCATGATTAGAAACTAATCTCCATTTGAGAAGAGGGGTTTCATGATGGACTAAATGAATGTACAGCCTAGGGGTGGAGTAGTATGTAGAAGAGGGACTTTGTGATTGATGAAATAAATGTAATATCCAGGGGTGGGGTAGTACTTGGAGATTTTTGAATTACACTTGGTAAATGCTGTATTTTCAATGATGTCATATTTTGATCTTCTCTGTTCTTAATTTTTCACTGAATAAAATGGAGAGCACCTATGCTGGTATTCGAACCTTAGGAAGTTGCCTTTGCTTGGCATTACATTATGGCATAGTTGGCAAGGATTACAAAGCATAGTGCCTCTATTTGTTCCAGGATCCATGGCCATTTAGATTGAGATAGTAAGGCCAAGGATCCTGGAGGGGTGGAATGTAACAGTAATGGAATTTAAAGATCCCCCTGTATTGGTGTAGCAGCAAGCACCCCAAGCGTCCTCAGGGTGGCTGCCAACACAGGTTCTTAGATCTGCTTTGATAAAGGAAAGCAACTCAAAATGGTTTAACAAGCTTACTTTAATCAGTCAAATATATATCGTTTACCTAGTTCAGGGGAAAAAGGTCAGAACCCCGAACTTCAGAATATACAGACAGAATTATCAAGACAGAGAAACAGATCAAGTGGACAGCTTCCAAACTGTCCAACCATTACATCCATACCAAATCAACATCTAGGTTTTTCAAAGCCAGGGCGGGGGGTGCTCTCAACAATGGCTTCCCAGAGTTTCATCTGATCAAATCACAGAACACTTCTCAAAGTGAGCCCCCAAAAACAAAGCTACACATCAGGGCTTATAGCCTTCTCCTGGCTCAGAGAATGTAACAACCTTATTGACCCCCTGGCCAATCAAAAAGTATCTACTGAAAAACAAGCCTCTCACCCCAGGCTCCAGGTGCACTTTAGCCTAGGGGCAGGGAAGATCTTAAAAATTTACATTCCCATTACAATTGGCTTGTTTTTTGGTTTGATTGTGTTAAAACCCAGAGCTTGTGAATCCCACTTGTGGGATGGACTTGTTGACATGAAAAGAGAGGGCTGGACTGGGAGGAGCTGGTGACATAAATGTAGAGAGACACAAGAAAAGAGAGAGGCAGAAGAACTTTTTGGAAGCAGCATCTTGGAGGCAGAGAGAGATGGAGAGGATTGCTGAGGGCCAGTTTGAATTGCCCAGGACTTTTGAGAGCTGCCACCCAGAGCTGCCAAGGACTGAGGAGACATGGCTGTTATGCTGATACTTTATCTGTCTGTTTTGATGTTGTTTTGCCAGATTTGTCCACTGGTGAATGACAGTCCTGTTGTTGCAGAGGTCTTGGAACCTTGCTGTTGGTTCAGAGCTCCTGAGACTGTTCTGCAGACAGAGGGTAAATTCTGTCCACTGGTGAAGGACAGTGTTTGTTGTTGCAGAGGTCCTGGAACCTTGCTGTGGTTCAGAAGCCCTGAAGAAGGATTTTCTTGTTGTATGTTTACAGAAATCATGGAAGAGGGTTTTGCTAATGTTTTGAGGGGTCCTAAGACTGTTCTGCAGACAGAGAATGAGTTAATGAAGACACTGGCAATGTATCTTGTGGCCCTGCTAAGCTTTGTCTCCCCAGGAACAAAGATTGCTGAGAACGTGCCTGGGGTCAAGATGAAGAAAAGACCTCTCTTTGGGTATTAAATGCTGTGCTTAAGCTCTGGGATAGATGGCCTATTCAGTTGTAATCCAAGGGTGGGGAACTTTTGACTTTTTTGTGCTCTGTGATTGAACAAATGAATGTACTTTACTTATGATTGGACACTAATCTCCATTTGAGAAGAGGGGCTTCATGATGGACTAAATGAATGTACAGCCTAGGGATGGAGTAGTATTTAGAAGAGGGATTTTGTGATTGATTAAATGAATGTAATGTCCAGGGGTGGGGTAGTACTTGGAGATTATTGAATTACACTTGGTAAATGCTGTATTTTCAATGATGTCATATTTTTATTTTTCTCTGTTATTAATTTTTCACTGAATAAAATGGAGAGCACCTATAGCTGGTATTTTGAACCTTGGGAAGTTTCCTTTGCTTGGCATTATAGCCCTGAAATTCAAGTTCCCAGGAGCAGAAGTGTATCATTCCTTCACTGCCTCTAAGTCAGGGGTTCTTAGATTTCAAGGTGCTCATAAACTTGAGGAAAATTATCTTTATTTTTGCTAAGCCCTAGCTGAAATCTAGCATTTTCTTCAAAGATGAGTTAAAAAATTAAAATTCTCCTGAAAAGGGGTCTATAAATTTCACTGTCCTCTCAAAAAGATTCCTAGACACACAACAAAGCTATGAACCCATATTCGAAGTTGTAACTTTTCCAGGCACTTCTTTCTTACTGTCACATCTTGTCACTTCAGCTTGAAGACCATTTAACCCTATGTGGTAGCTATTCCCCTCTATTCTAATCAGTGAAGAGGATCAGAAAGGAGAAAGAAGATAAGGGAGACACAGAGAGAAAGAGTAGTGCTACATATTTTTTTCATACTGTTTTCATTCCATCGATATGACAATCTCTTGCATTAGCCCCATTTTATTTAATAAAAGTTTTCACTACAAACATTTACTATTATATTGATGGATATAATTTTTAAAGATTGCAATAAAGTGAGAACTAGAAGCTAAGATAATTTTCCATATTGTTAAATAAAACAAATTATTATCCTAAAAAGAGGAAAACTATGACCTTTGTGCTTTTATGGATTAGAAGTCTTTGGCCTAGTACAGGGTGAAGGATCCTTTCTAAATCTAGGAGAGTACTGCTTTCTTCCATGCTGGGATTGGGATATGTGACAGATTTGTCCTAGACTCTCCAAAGATGGCAAACAAGGAAAACACACAAAAATCCCCAAATGTACAAATTGTAGAGCCGGGGCTGAAATCTCTTCAGCATAAGTCATCACAATTTAAGGTTTGTTGCCTAAAATGCTTTAGAGATGAAAAGCTAATGAACGTTGAATTTCCATGATTTGTGTACACTTCCTTTTTTAAATTTTGTTTTTCATTTGTTCTATACTATTATCTTATAGTCATTTTAATTTCCTACATACTAACTTTTCATTTGTAAAATTGTAATAAACATATATATGATACAACACACATATGTGTGTACATATTGAAAAATGATTAAATATTTGCTAATAACTCAACTTAGAAGACAAGAAGTCAGTTTGATCAGCCTCTTCATTTATTCACAGAAGGGACAGTAACAAATAGTGATAACAAATGTAGGTGATTAATATCCAAAAAAATTTTACCAACTCTTGTGTTGAAGTTTGCTTATGTTCAGAATATCTAATCATGTTTGAGCTTTGAAGAAATGTAGAAACACAAAGTAAAAAGCCCAATCCCAGTATATTTCTCGTTGGAACTCATATTATTAATGGAAGATAAAGGCTATTATGTTTGCTTTGAATGAATGTATTAGCTCTAGATAATATTCAACTTTATAAATTGCAATTACATCTTGAAAGTGTGCATAGCACAGATTGGAAAGGTAAGAGATTTACTCTAAAGAAAAAAATGCATTTAATAAGCAAAAAGGCAACTTCTTTCAAAATTGACATCTGTGCTATGGAAAAAAAAATTCTTACATTGTTGCATTCTTTCATTAAGCAACTTATATATAAAGTTAAATAACTTAATATATGAAACATGTAAATATCTTCATTAAGTAAGAGAAACATTGATGCTCTCTGTAGCTACTGATATTAAAATGATGTATGACAAAGAATGGTTCCACTGGGTGTCTTCCAATCATTGATAATATAGTGGAAAAGAGATTTGCCTAACTTGTGTAAAAGACCTTTGTGATCTTTTAATTGAATAACTAAAAGCTCCTTTTGCATTGAAAGTAGGTTAACATATGTAGAGCAAGACACCTAATTATGTGTGTGCAGTACATTTGGGAAGCTGATGTCAAAAAAGATTTGTTACTTTGTAACCCCATTAATGGCAATGTCACATCAAGAGAAATTTTCAATGACACATTTTAGAATGAAAATTATATAATGTGGGGGATTTATATTAGACTCTGCATTGACTCAGGTTGCTTAATGTCAGGATGAAATTCAAGTCTACAGGAAATATACAAAATGTGTCCTCTCATGCAATTTGGACACATTAAGTTTCAAAGACAATCATTTCTATCAAGAAATGTGAATGGGGAGTTATATATTATGTTTCAAGGTAGCAAAAGAATAATCAATTTTGTAAAAAAAAAAAAGGGAGCACATTAACAGAAACTGTATAAAATTGAGATGATACCAGCATAGAGCCCATATTCTTGGAAAATACTCTTTTTCTAGTAAAGTAATTCAAAGCATTTTTGAGCTGAAAGAAGAAATGGTCATTTTTCTTAGTGATAATATTAAAGATGAAGCAAATTTGCTCTATGTCAAAATTTTCCTCCTGAAACTATATATTTGGGTGATGTTTTTGAAAAAATACTCTAAATAAATTAATGCAATCTCTCTAGATTTATACTCTGATCCATAAAGATTTGCTGTTGTTAAGTTGTTTCCATCATATCTAACTTTCCATGACCTGATCTGGGGTTTTCTTGGCAAAGATACTGGATGGTTTGCCATTTCCTTCTCCAGCTCATATTATATATGATGAGTAGTGGCAAACAGGGTTAAATGATTTGCCCAGGGTCACACAACTAATAAGTGTCTGAGGCTGGATTTGAACTGAGGTCTTCCTGACTTCAGGATCACCTCTCCATCCACTGAGCCTCCTAGATGCACTCCATAGATAATTATTAAAAAGAGCTATGGAGATGCAGGGGCAGGACCAGAAGGTGCGGCTGGCAGAGGCACTCCTGGAAGGCGCAGCCGGCAGAGGCAGGCCTAGAAGGGGCCTGATCAACTCGGAGGGCAAGTCTTCCCACCAACCACAAGGTCCACTACTAGGCCTATCACCAAAGGGCCAGGACTGGAAAGAGCAAGGTAAGAAGCAAATACAGGGGCCCCTGTCCTGGACAGCAAACACTCCTGGGGCTACCACTTCATAGCCCAGAAATTTTTTTTAAAAAGCCCCTTTCAGGACCTCCAAAGACAAGGATGACAGAGTGAATCTCATTTGCTCCAATCCCCCCCGCCCCGGGGTTTGACCCTGAAAACATAGTAAGTCTTGCCCCAGGGCAAAACCCTCTACAGGAAAGGCTTGGGATCCTAGAGGAGGGGCATGGCTACGACCCTGCCTCAAAATGGGCAGAAAGCAGACTGCAAAAACAAAGACTCTGGAGTCCTACTATCTTCAGAAGGAGGAACCAACCTCAGAGGGAGACAATGTGGACTCCACACCCAAAGCTGAAACTTCAACAGGGAATGGGTCCCAAGCACAGAAGGCTCTCCTAGAAGAGATCAAAAGGAACTTTGAAAACAAAATGAGAGAGATAGAAAACAAAATGAATAATTCTCTCAAAACAAAAATAGCAGAATTAGAAAAACATTATAATAAGGAAAACATCTCTCTAAAGAAAAACGTGTATGATATGGAAAAGGAGCTTCAAAAATTAACCAAGGAAAATGATTTGCCAAAAACTAGAATTAACCAAATGGAAACAAATAACTCTATGAGGAACCAAGAATTAGTCAAGCAAAACAACAAGAATGAAAAATTAGAAAAAGAGGTAAAATACCTCAAAGAAAAAATAACTGACCTGGAAAACAGATCCAGGAGAGATAATCTGAGAATCATAGGCCTGCCAGAAAATTATGATGAAAAAATGAGCCTGGACAACATACTCCAAGAGCTCGTTAAGGAAAACTGCCCTGAGATACTAGAACCTGAGGGGAAAATAGAAATCGACAGAATCCACCAGACACCTGCTGAAAGAGATCCCAAACTGAAAAGTCCTAGAAATGTTGTGGCCAAACTCCAGAACTACCAGATAAAAGAGAAAATACTTCAAGCGGCCAGAAAGCAACAATGCAAATCTCGAGGGTCCACAGTGAGGATTGCACAGGATTTGGCAGCCTCTACACTGAAAGATCGGAGGCAGTGGAATACAATTTTCCGGAAGGCAAAAGAGCTCGGGTTACAACCAAGGATCACATACCCAGCGAGACTGAGCATATTCTTCCAGGCAAAGAGATGGTCATTCAATTATATAACAGAGTTCCAGACCTTCTTGATAAAAAAGCCAGAACTCAATGGAAAATTCAGCCTCCAATTACGAGATGCAACAGTGACTTAGAAAAGTAAACAAAAAGAACACACACACACCTGGCTATTTGATAAGAGCAAACTGGTTATAGACAAGTAGAGGGTATGACTATAAAATACACAAAATGACAATTTAAAAAAATCTTATTAAGGGCTACAAAGGGACTGCAATGGAAGAAAGGGAATGGTTGAAGTGGAAAAGGGTAAATTATGCCACACATAGAGGCATAAAAACTGTATAGAAGAGGAAAAAAAGGGAGGGAGTTGGGAAGCACATGACCTTTTCCCTCATTGGTTCTGGTACAAGGAAGGAATAACAACCAGTTAAGCATAGGACTCTATGGAGAAGAAATGCAAAAAGTACCATTTTAGAGGGAAATAGGGGAGGGAGAGGAACTTTGCATGAGATTTGTTCCTGTCACTCTTGATGTGAAGAAGAAATAGCATACTTCATTAAGTATAACAATATCCTACAGGCAGTAGGAGGGGGAAAGGGTTATGAAAGGGGGGTGGGAGTGGTTTGTAGGGAGGGAAGTAGTAAGGGGAAAGGGGAGGAAAAGGTAGGGGGGCTGAAAAGGGAACACTGAGGGAGGCTGTGGTCAAAAGGAAAACTATTCAGGGGGGGAAGGGAGAAGAGAGGGAAAATATGAACATTAACAGGGACAGGAATAGGATGGAGGGAAAGAAACAGATAACAATGATAACTGTAAATGTGAATGGAATGAACTCTCCCATAAAATGGAGACAAATAGCAGAATGGATTAGAAATCATAATCCTATAATATGCTGTTTACAAGAAACACATCTGAAACAGAGGGATACACACAAGGTAAAGGTAAAAGGTTGGAATAAAATATATCATACCTCAGCTAAAGTAAAAAAAAAGCAGGGGTAGCAATCCTTATCTCACATAAAGCAAAAGCAAAAATTGACCTAATTAAAAGAGATAAGGAAGGAAACTATATCCTGTTAAAAGGCACCATCAAGAATGAAGCAATATCATTACTTAACATATATGCACCAAGTGGTGTAGCATCCAAATTCCTAGAGGAGAAGGTAAAGGAATTAGAGGAAGAAATAAATAGCAAAACTATACTAGTGGGAGACCTTAATCTCCCCCTCTCTGAACTTGATAAATCCAACCTCAAAATAAACAAGAAAGAATTTAAGGAGGTGAACAGCATTTTAGAGAGGATAGGTATGATAGATCTCTGGAGAAAACTGAACGGGGATAAAAAGGAATATACTTTCTTCTCAGTGGTTCATGGCACATACTCCAAAATTGACCATGTTCTAGGGCATAAAAACCTCACAATTCTATGCAGTAAGGCAGAAATATTAAAGGCATCCTTCTCAGATCATGATGCAATAAAAATTATGTGCAATAAAGGGCCAGGGAAAGACAGACTAAAAACTAATTGGAAATTAAACAATTTAATCCTAAAGAATGAGTGGGTCAAACAAGAAATTATAGAAACAATCAGTAATTTCATTCAAGAGAATGATAATAATGAGACAACATACCAAAACCTGTGGGATGCATTAAAGGCAGTTCTTAGGGGAAGTTTTATATCCCTGAGTGCATACGTGATTAAATTAGAGAAAAGGGAGCTCAACGAATTGGGCATGCAATTAAAAAACCTAGAAAAAGAACAAATTCAAAATCCCCAATTAAATATTAAATTAGAAATATTGAAGACAAAAGGAGAGATTAATAAAATTGAAATTAAGAAAAATATTGAATTAATAAATAAAACCAAAAGCTGGTTTTATGAAAAAACCAACAAAATTGATAGAGCCTTAGTCAATATGATAAAATAAGAAAGAAGAAAACCAAATTATGAGTCTCAAAAATGAAAAGGGTGAATCTACCTCCAATGAAGAGGAAATCAAAACAATAATTAGGAATTATTTTTCCCAATTGTATGCACATAAATTTGACAATCTTAGGAAAATGGATGAATATTTACAAACATACAAGTTGCCCAGATTAACTGAAGAGGAAGTAAATTACTTAAATAATCCCATCTCAGAAAAAGAAATTGAACAAGCCATCAGTCAGCTCCCTAGGAAAAAATCTCCAGGGCCAGATGGATTCTCTAGTGAATTCTAACAAACATTTAAAGAACAATTGATTCCAATACACTACAAACTATTTGGGAAAATTAGTGAAGAAGGAGTCCTACCAAATTCTTTTTATGACACAAATATAGTACTGATACCTAAATCAGGAAGAGATAAAACAGAAAAAGAAAATTATAGACCAATCTCCCTCATGAATATAGATGCAAAAATTCTAAATAAAATACTAGAAAAAAGACTACAGCAACTTATCTCAAGAATAATACACTTTGATCAGGTAGGATTTATTCCAGGAATGCAAGGATGGTTTAATATTAGGAAAACCATCAGTATAATTGATCATATCAGAAACCACATGATCATCTCAATAGATGCAGAAAAGGCTTTTGAAAAAATACAACATCCCTTCCTATTAAAAACATTAGAAAGTATAGGAATAAATGGAGCCTTCCTTAAAATAATAGGTAGCATCTATTTAAAGCCATCAGCAAGTATTATATGTAATCGGGAGAAGCTAGAAGCATTTCCCATAAGATCAGGGGTGAAATAAGGTTGTCCCCTATCACCTCTCTTATTCAATCTGGTACTAGAAATGTTAGCAGTAGCAATTAGAGAAGAAAAAGAAATCAAAGGAAACAAATTAGGCAAAGAAGAGACCAAGCTATCACTCTTTGCAGATGATATGATGATATACTTAGAGAATCAAGTAAAAAACTACTTGAGACAATGAATAAATTTGTCAAAGTTGCAGGATATAAAATAAACCCACATAAATCCTCAGAATTCCTATATATTTCCAATGAAATTCAACAGCAAGAGATAGAAAGAGAAATCCTATTTAAAGTTACTGTAGACATTATAGAATATTTGGGAATCTACCTGCCAAAATAAACCCAGGACCTGTGTGATCATAACTACAAAACACTTTTCACACAAATAAATTCCGATCTAACTAATTGGAAAAATATCAATTGCTCGTGGCTGGGTCGAGCTAATATAATAAAAATGACAATTTTACCTAAATTAAATTATATATTTAGTGCCATACCAATTAATTTACCAAAAAAACTACTTTATAGAGCTAGAAAAAATAGTAACAAAATTCATTTGAAAGAATAAATGGTCCAGAATATCAAGGGAATTAATGAAAGGAAATGCTAGGGAAGGTGGACTAGCTATACCAGATTTCAATCTGTATTATAAAGCAGCAGTCATGAAAACTACTTGGTACTGGCTGAGGAATAGAGGAGTGGATCAATGGAATAGATTAGGCACACGAGATTCAGAAATCAATGACTATAGTAATCTATTTTTTGATAAACCCAAAGACACTCTTTTGGGGATAAGAACTCACTATTTGATAAAAACTGCTGGGAAAACTGGAATTTAGTATGGCAGAAACTGGACATAGACCATTATCTAACACCATATACCAAAATCAAGTCTAAATGGGTGTATGATCTAGGTATAAAGGTTGATACTGTAAGCAGTCTCCTAAAACAAGGAATAGTTTACCTATCAGACTTGTGGAGAGGGAAAGACTTTATGACTAAACAAGAATTAGAGAACACTATAAAATGTAAAATGGATAATTTTGACTACATGAAATTGAAAAGTTTCTGTACAAACAAAGCCAATGTAACCAAGATTAAGAGGGAGGTGGGAAATTGGGAAAGAATCTTTACAACCTATGTCTCTGACAAAGGACTCATTTCTAAAATATACAGAGAATTGAGTCAAATTTATAAGAATACAAGTCATTCCCCAATTGATAAATGGTCAAAGGATATGAACAGGCAGTTTTCAGAGAAAGAAATTAAAGCTATCTATAAGCACATGAAGAAATGCTCTAATTCACTATTGATTAGAGAAATGCAAATCAAAACAACTCTGAGGTACCACATCTCACCAGTCAGATTGGCTAAGATGACAAAACAGGAAAATGACAAACGCTGGAGAGGATGTGGGCAAATTGGAACACTAATGCATTGCTGGTGGAGTCGTGAACTGATCCAGCCTTTCTGGAGAGCAATCTGGAATTATGCCCAAAGGGCTATAAATACTTTCATACCCTTTGATCCAGCAATACCACTCCTAGGGTTATATCCCAAAGAGATCATAGAAATGAGAGAAAGACCCATATGTATAAAAATGTTTATAGCAGCTCTTTTTGTGGTGGCAAAGAATTGGAAATTAAGGGGGTGCCCATCAATTGGGGAATGGCTGAACAAGTTGTGGTATATGCATGTTATGGAATACTATTGTGCTATAAGAAATGAGGAGCAGACGGTCTTCATATTTATCTGGAGAAGCTTAAAAGAACTAATGCTTAGTGAGAAGAGTAGAACCAGGAGAAATTTGTACACAATTACAGATACAACGTATGTGTGATGACCAACTTTTATAGACTGGACTCTTCTCAGCAATACAGTGATATAAGTCAATCCCAAAAGACTCATGATGGAGAGAAATATGTGCATCCAGAGAAAGAACTAGAAAGAACTAAGTTTATATGCAGGTGGAAGCAAAATACCTGAACTTTTTCCTTTTCTTATTTGCTTTTATGTCCTCTTTACCATTTTTTCATTCCGGCTGGTACAATCCGTCCTTATAACCTGACTAATGTATAATGTGAAAGTAAAAAAAAAAAAAAGGGAACAATATCTGACTCATAAGTGGGTAAAATAAAGATACAGACACACACTATAAAAAAGAGCTATGGATAATAAATTTATAGAATAATATGTTTTTTTTTTCTATAGCTGATATTTCATTGGCATAGAAGGTTCTGGTAAAGGAAACTTCCTTTATGAATTCAGATCAACTCTTCTGCTACTTTTTAGTCTTAAGGGAATTGTCCTGGAGGCCCTTAGATGTTTAGTGACCTACCTAGAGTCACACTGCTAATACGTCTTAAAAGCAATGCTTGAATTGAAGCATTCTTGACTATAAGGCTAGCTCTCTATTCACTTTATCACTGGTTCTCAAACTTTTTAGTCTCAGGATCCTTTATACTCTTAATTTTTTTTTAGAACCCCCTCTCTTTAACAAAAGAACTTTGGTTGATGTTAATTGTATCTATTGAAATTTACTATATTCAAAATTGAGCTGTATAAGCAGAATTATGAAAATAGATTGAACCTTTCATATCTCCTAAAAGAGTCTTGAGGATCCCCAAGGGCCCTTGGATCACACTTTGAGAACTACGCTGTATCACTCTGTTTCTCTTTGTTAGGCTTTCCTAATTAAAAATAAAAACAGAATGACCTGCCATGCAAATCATAGAAGAAAATAAAGACTTTGCTATTAAATTACTTTAAAGACCAAAATACAAACTTATCTTTTTGTTATCACTGAGATTGATTCCTTTTATCTAGCTCTGTTCTACTTAGAAAAGAAACCTAGCTACTGGATATCCTAGTCAGGAAACTGATTACCCATTTGAAGAACTATGAAAGGATCTTATCCTCAGGTGCATTTTAATCCCCCTGGCTCCTAATCTGTAAGCTAAACATTGAACACAACAAGACAAATCAGAAATACATTTTATGAAGGGTACATAAAACCAATTGAAAAAATACTGAATCATCTACAACTGCAAATGGCAGACTTGGCATTCAATCGACTGGAGAAGGTATGCATGGTCCCTACAGGACTTTGAGATAATACCACATTAGCATAGTGCCCTCATAGGGAAGACTAGTATCCTTTTCCATTTACAAATGTAATATGAAACTTCCCTTTTGGACTATACTATTCTAAAGAAATCTTTTCTAGGACTTTGGTGTTGGGCATTAGTCAATTGGCACAAAATGGACATTAGAAAGGGTGCAGAATACAACTCATAAATATAAATGTGTGTCCTGTAGCTCCTATAAGACAGTTTGTATAAATTTGTAATACTTCCAGGAAGCACCAAAATCTTTATTTTTGCATTTTTTTACTAGGGGCTGGTGAAAAACAAACTGATAGAGTTAGTCATGTATTAGCTAAATTTCTCTTCAGTTTATTTGGTATATTGGATATTCAGTTATTCAGAGAACTAAAAGCATAAAAATTGGAACCTTTCCTTCTAGTATCTTCTTTATGCCTAGCAAGATGTTAACAATGCCTCTATCTAGCCACATTCCAAAATTTTCCATTGAGCAAAAAAAAAAAAATGGGGGGAAAGGGCATAACAACTACCTGCAAATGTGTTGGATTAACACTGACCAGGACAAAGCTTCATTTTTAAATACATAGGAACATCTCCCAACTTCCATCCCATCTATGCTCATGAATATATGAAAGCTGATGAGTATGCCCTGAAAAAAATATTTAAAGAATATTCACCCTTATTCAATATTTAGCTCTCCCTTAGACATGGGATGTCCTCTTCCCTTTAGGGATATATTGCCCATCTTGACAATATTAATTGCAGCTCATCTGATATTGTTTGTTTCCTTAATTTTTAAAGGAATAAAAATCAAGCATTGCAATTCCAAAAAAGAAGAGATCTAGTCATGTGTCAGGGTTCTCTACAATTTAATGTTTCCCTAAACAGGAATAATCTTCTACAACTAGTGATGTCTCATTTTTTTGGAATTACCTAAGTATAGTGGAGCCATTTTTGATGCAGAGGATAGATTCTAAAATTATTTCATAAAGCGTAGAGTATATATAATCGAAATTACCCATAACATTTCTTTAAATTGTCTGTCTTTGAGTCCTCTAGCAGAAGATCATCCTTCAGATGAATGTTTGACTAGTGTGTAAAGGCCAAAATTCTTTCTTGCAATACATTGCCATTGATGGGCAATTGTCTTTTAGGTCTTCTAGCCATAAGTTGATGTCATTTTCTACTTTTCCAATGTTTTTTGCCACTTTTAATTAGCTAGTAATACCATTATGTTCTTATTCCAATAGAAACTAATTTAAGGGAATTTTTTTGTCTTCTGAATGAGTGGCTATATGGGGATGGATACAGCTGACCTAAGGGTTAAAATATTAAATCTTATCATTCAATCTAAACAGCATCTACTTCTTACACACACACACACACACACACACACACACACACACACACACACACACACACACACACACACACATACACACTTCTTTATGCCCATGCCTGGAAGAAAGAAGCAATAGGTTGACTCCCCACCGTGCAGAGCTGGTTTCCTCCTCACTGAATGGGCATTTTCCTCCATCACAAAGGCTCAGCTAAAGCTTCAAGTAAGAGATAAATCCATGGTGTCCTTTGTGAAACAAACAGAAACTCTATAGGGTTGCAACATACCTAGAGATTTGGGCTGCAAGTAACAAGCACATTTACAAACCATTGTGACCAGGGAAATCATCATTCCTGTCAAGTTTTTGTCACTGAATTTGCATGAGTTAAATGATGTGCAATGTGATGATATAGTATACCTGTCATTGTAATAGTATATTAAATAGCATATCATTCATAGGAAATAGGAAGCCACACCTGGTCATTTGTGGACAGTGTTCCCACTGTCCTGAAGATTCAGAGCAAGAAAGCTATAAAGACAGTTTGGATATAGATACTTCAAAACTGCTTATTCCTAGGAATTGTAAGACTTTACCAAGCATTAGGTCCTCAGAACCAGAGGAACCCTACCCTCTATCAATCCCCACCCCACTTAATCTCCATAGGTATTTAAAAGTTTAGAAAAATTAATGACTTTTCTTATTGATGCTTTCACTAGTTCATAGCTTTTCTCTTCTACTTTTATTTCCCATTTTCTGAGAACAGGGATGTTTAAAAGTCTCCTCAGGGGTAAAAATATTTTCAAAAGCAAACCAGTGAAAGACATTTCTCTGTCACTTCTGTCTTTTGAAGATCTCTGGCAAAATCTTATTCTGGGATGTAGTTCTAGTTACTCCCTCTTCAAGGGTTGTAGTTAACTTCTAAGGAACCAGGATTCACCCCTCACCTATGGTCCAGATTCTTATTAAGATCTCTGCTTAATTTCATCTTGCCCTTGCCATAGTCCAAGTAGCAAGAGGTGATCCCAGTTATACCTCCAGTTATGAAAAGGAAGTATAACCTTTAAAATTTTTAATGGTAATATGTTTAAAAATTCAGAAAAGAATGGTATTCCTTTTTAACTATAAAATGGAATGCAATACTTCCTGACTTTATAAAACCAGAAAGTTTTTTTTCCCTCTCCATACAAACTGATGAAAAGAATTTCAAGAATACCTGAATTTCCAAACTTTAATACCGTAATTAACTCTGACTGTGTTCTCTTTTTTCCCCTCTCCAATCCTCTTCCTCTTTCAAAACAAAGTATAGTATTAATGTGAATTTGATCTTGGCCCCTCAAGGTTTTTGGAAAGTATTGAGGTTTTAACTATTTTGATACATCATTCTTCTCTTCTCATTTTTATTATCCTGAGATGGTTACACGAGAGATTACTACTTTGACTGGGTTTTGTTGTTATTTTTTTTCTTTTTGTTTGTTTCCTGAAAATGATTCAATATTCTATATTATTAATTTTATGAATAGAATATTTTACATTTTAACTCATACTTAAACATAACACAAACTTGTCTTTTTATATGACATTAAGTTACAATGTTCTGTGACTTAGTAGGGATTTCTAGGGGAAAAAAATGTTTTCAATCCCCTATTCCTGCTCTGTCATTTCTCCTATGAAATCTAACCCAGGATTGGCTTTGAAGAAAAAACCCATTGGTTTTCTTAGGTTTGTCCCCTACCCCCAAAGCTCTTCTTTGTTCCCCTGGGATTTTCTTTCTGAAAAACAATGACTAAAATTCTATAAAATGACACCTTGTTTTTTTCCTTCTGATAAATCTGATTATAGCACAGACCAAGGGAGATGAAGAAGTTGATTTATCTCTCTTTATCTTAAAATAAAGTTAAGAAAAATGTGGCATGGTAGTACCCCACACTTGGAGGCTAGGCTTGTCTTCACAAGTAACCATCTAGTTTGTTTTTATCTGAAGAAAAGGGGCCTTGTCCTAGAACATGCTGATACTTCAGAATAAATAAAACTACATACATATTTTGATCTACCTATAAATTCTCAATCCCCTAATCCTTTTAATCAGAATTTTTCTTTGTTAACTGCTCATTCTACCAAAATAAGAGATAGACATATCCATTTAAGTTTAAAAGAGGGCATAATTTCATATCTATTCAAATACAATTTCAAGGATTGATGGAATTGGAATTGTCTAGGGCTAACTGGCTGAATAGACTTTCAAATACATCAGCCCTGGAACTCAGAAGTTAGGGAAGCAGCTTAAAAAAATCTTTATTTTTTTAAGGGTGGTCAAAGTTTATAGTTTTGTTGAGTATAAAATTACATAATGGAGGTTTATGGACGATATATTCACTACTTGGAGAGTAAGACATAATATGGTTTCTTATCTTTATTTGGTGTTTTGCTTTTGTTTTCCTTTTCCAAAAAAAATATAACAGCTTCTAATCTTAGAATATGGCAAAAAGGAAAAGAAAGGGAAAATGAACTCTGTCTCCTAGCACATATCAGTCAGTCTTACATTCAGCATGCATTTATTAATATGTAGTGTGTGCCAGGAACTGTGATAAGTTGTAAGGATACCAAAAAAGGCAAAATGATAGTGGGGATAATCTGCTGAAGTAGATGGGCATGGAGGGATCAAGGGTTCATGTACAGGCGTTTGCCTTGGCAAAGAGAAGGGCCATTTTTTCATGTAAGACAAAACTGAAAGAGATAATAGGGGGAGACACCTGAAAAAATGTCAGTTTAAGAAGAAAAGGAAAAGAAGGAACCCTCTGCGAATGGCCTCCGGTGGGGGTCTTGTTGGTTTGCTTATTTGTTTTTTGGTGAAATATGAGACAAGTTTCTCAACTTAGAAGGTGTGGGGAGAGAGGGCAATGGGAGACTGGAGAAGGGAAGAAAAGGTTTGGAATAACTGCTAAGGTGAGTGAGGAACAGCAAGGAAAGCACAACTAATCTCATAGAAGGCCTACCTTTGGTTCCCTGACTTCCTGATAGTCTCCTAAGCCAGGTGACAGGGGATTTTTATCATGTGCAACCTAGAAAGTTTCTGAGGGTTCTGATATAGCTATCATGAATCAAAGATTTGACTTCAGTATAAAGAAAATACTTAATAAATGCTTATTGATGGAATGGCTTTCTGAAAAAAAGAAGTTTTTCTAGCAGTGACCTGTATCTGACTTTGGAAGACCAAAATGGGAGAGGATTACCTCACTACCATTGTCAAAACTTTCACAGCAATTGTTGCTGGAAATGGAACTAAGATGGCAGCTGTTTTCTAATAGCTACTCCTGCATTCAGACCATGACAATGTGTTGTTTTAGAGGAAGAAAATCTGGCCTCACACAAATAATATAGTTAGAAAAAGGGGGGAGTATTTTAATAGTCTAATCTCTACCTGTCTCAGTACAATGGCAGCATTTCTCTTCTCCTTGTCTTTCACATGGAAACTAGAAGTTCATCCTTCATAGTCCTCTCATAGTAAGCACCAGGAAAGGAGACTGAGAAGAAGTGGTCTGATAGGTAACAGCAGAACCAGAAGAGAGTGATATCCCAAAAACCTTTCAGAGGAGAAGATGATCAACAGTGTCCAAGGCTACAGAGAGGTCAAATCATTGGTTCTTACAACTAAGGTATTATTAATGACTTTGCAAAGAGTGGTTTTGTTGAAATGATAAGGTCAGAAACTGGATTGTAAGAGATTAATACCTACACAGTTTCAGGCACTTTTCTAAGCATTGAATGTTCTGGCCTGGCCTGGTTCAAGCTTATAACCATATTTAACATTGGAACAAAACATTCAGGTTCATTCAGAATTGGAACAAAAGGAAACACTTGGAGATCATTCAACTGTTAACAAAAGGAGATTTATACAGCCACAGAAAGAGAAGGATATTCAGCTGGAGTTACTCTGAGGACACTCCAAAGTGAGACAGCTGAGTGAAGCTCCTTTGCCTGAATTACTCCTCATTTCCTACCAGTCAAGCATCATAAAGGGCTACTTGAGCTTCTCTGATGAGTCTTGATGAAAGACTTAGCCATTGAATGACTTATCTTATTCCAAATGATTTCTCCATATATCCACAATAGATATTCATTTATCAGTCAGAACAAATGTCCTTCTTTTTCTTTCTTTTTTTTTAAAGGAAATAGAGGCTCAGAGACATTAAATGACTTGCCCAACACTACATACTATGAAATATCAGAATCGATATTTAAATGTAGATTTTAAAGGACTGTTAAGTCCAGAACTTAGAGCCATTTCACCATCTATGATGCATATCCAATCCATGTTAAAAGGACCAACCACTTTATCTCTCTGGGTTTTCCTCATCTATAAAATGCTACAGTTGGACTAGATAATATTTGGGAAAGCTAGGTGGATAGAGCAATGGACCTGGAGTCAGGAAGATGTGAGTTGAAATCTAACCTAAAACACTAGTTATGTGACCCTGGGCAAGCCACTTAACCTGCTTTGCCTCAGTTTCCTTATCTGTAAAAAGAGCTGGAGAAGGAAATATCTTTGCCAAATGGAGTCAAGAGTCAGGCAAAAGTTGGGGCAGCCAGGTGGTGCAGTGAGTAAGAGCACCGGCCCCAGAGTCGGGAGACCTGGGATTGAATCCGGGCTCAGATACTTAGCACCACACCCAGAAATAACTGGCCGTGTAACCTTGAGCAAGTTACTTAACCCCAACTGCTTTAAAAAAAAGTCAGGCAAAAGTGAAAAATGAATAAACAAAAGATAATATCTAAAATCTCTTTCAGTTCTGAATCCTATGTTCCTATGACTTCATTTTTGAATTATACTCTATATGCAAGAGCAGCATATGTTCAGAGCAATATGAGTAGCAATATGAAAAAACACATTTAGATACCACTTTGCAATTTAGAGAATATTTTCCTCATGAAAGTTTTTGATGTAAATAGTATCAAATTTTCATTTTCGTGTGACAGAAGACAGAACTAAGGTTCAATTAAGTTAAATGCCTTGCCTAAGGCCCACACATCAGAGCCAAGACTAACTACAATCCCAATTCTCTTTGAACTTCATTACTTCCACTAACTCTAAAGAAACTGTGCTAATACTTTCTTTGTGCTTAAAGATGAAAATCATGAAATAGAAACTATGAGTAGCATGCTCCATAGTTTGTATGACTTTTTTTTTAAATTCAAGCTCATCTTTTTCTTCCCTGAATGCCTGATACCATGCTGCCAAAAGTTGGAGATATGGAATCTAAACACATGCTCTTAAAATAAGAATGCTGATTCTCTCTCTCTCTCTCTCTCTCTCTCTCTCTCTCTCTCTCTCTCTCTGTCTCTCTCTCTCTCTTTCCTTATTTTTTTTTTTTTTTTACAACTAAAATTCTTTTCAAAAAAACCTTAAATAATTCACTTCTCAACTTCTTAACAAAAGCTAAGTATTTTTAAATCCAATGATATGGGTAGTATAAATATTTGTATTTCCACTTAACCAAAGAGGAAAGTAAGACTAAAGTAGGTTAAATGACTTACCCAAGGTCACACACACATATAAAAGACTAAGTACAATTCCAATGTTCCTTGTATTACATTTTTTTTGCTAACTCTAAAAGATCTGTGCTAATAATTTCCCATTATATTTACAGATGGTAATTATGAAATTGAAATTATGAGTAGCATACTCCATATTTTTCATGAATTTTTAAATATTTAAGATGCATCTTTCTCTTTCTTCAGTACTTGTTACCATATTGCCAAAAGCTAGAGATCTGTAATTCATGCATATGCTCTTAAAACAAGAATGCTGACACTTGTTCCTGTCTCTCTCCTAAATCAAAGTGTTAATACACCTTATTTTTCTTTCCACTAAAATTCTTTTCACAAGACTGAAAAACATTTGAAGCTTAAATAATTCAATTCTTAACTGAAGAGAAACGAAAGATTAAATCACCCCTTTACTTCTTTTATGATAAATTATAACTTTTAATAATCTCCTTTGAACATTAAAAAAATTGTATCTTTTTTTAAATTTTAATATATAAATTATAAATAAATTTATATTTACTTACTTTTAGTTTACAACATTCAGTTCCACAATTCCTTGAGTTTCAAATTTTTTCTCCCTCTCTGTACTCCTCCCTCCCTCCCCCCCATGGTGGCATGCAATCTGATATAGGTTCTACAAATACCTTCACATTAAACATTATTCAAGTTGTTAAGAATTCTAACCAATGGAGCAAACAATGAAAAAGGAACAAAACAAAAAAGAGAGTAAGTAGTTTCCTTCAATCTGCATTCAGATTCTAAATCTTTCTCTGGATGTGAATAGCCTTTTCCATCACCAAAGAAAACTTTGGAGTTTTCTTATAACCTTGCATTAATGAAATGAGCCCAGTCTATCAAAGTTAGTCATCACAGATATGATGTGTCTGTAATTGTTTACAAAGTTCTCCTGGTTCTTCTCCTTTCACTCAGCATCAGTTTATAAAGCCTCTCCAGGTTATTATGAAGTCCATCTGCTCCTCATTTCTTATGAAACAATAGTATTCCATTACATTCATATACCATAACTTGTTCAGCCATTCCCCAATTGATAGGCATCCCCTTGATTTCCAATCTTTGCCACCACAAAAAGAGCTGCTATAAATATACTTTTTTAATGTATATATGGGTCATTTTCCCACTTGTATGATCTCTTTGAGATACAGCTCTAGAAGTGGTATTGCTGGGTAAAAGGGTATGTACATTTTTATAGCCCTATGGGCATAGTTTCAAATTGCTTTCCAGAATGGTTGAATCAGTTTAAAACTGCACCACCAATGTATTAGTGTTCTAATTTTTCCACATCTTCTACAGCATTTGTCATTTTCCTGTTTGGTCATCTTAGCCAATCTGACCAGTGAGATGTGGTACCTTAGAGTCATTTTGATTTTCATTTCTCTAATCAATAGTGATTTAGAGCATTTTTTTCATATGCTTATAGATATCTTTAATTTCTTCCTCTGAAAACTGCCTGTTCATATCCTTTGACCATCTATCAATTGTGGAATGACTTGTATTCTTATAGATTTAACTAAATTCTCTTTATATTTTAGAAATGAGGCCTTTATCAGAGATACTTCTTGCAAAAATTCTTCCCCAATTTTCCATTTCCCTCCTAATCTTGGTTACATTGGCTTTGTTTGTACAAAACCTTTTTCAATGTAATGTAATCAAAATTATCCATTTTTCATTTTGTAATACTCTCTATCTCTTGTCTGGTCATAAATTCTTCCCTTCTCCATAAATATGACAAGTAAACTATTTCTTGCTCTCCCAGATTGACAGTATCAGCCTTTATATCTAGATCATGAACCCATTTAGACTTTATTTTGGTATACCCTGTAAGATATTGGTCTATGCCCAGTTTCTCCCATACTATATTCCAGTTTTCCCAGAAGTTTTTTGTCAAATAGTGTGTTCTTATCTCAGAAACTGTAGTTTTTGGATTTATCAAATAGTATATTATAATAGTCATTGTCTACAGTGTTTTGTGTACCTAATCTATTCCACTGATCTACTACTCTATTCCTCAGTCATTATCAAGTAGTTTTGTTGACTCCTGTTTTATATACAGTTTAAAATCTGGCATGGCTAGGCCACCTTCCCTAGCATTTCTTTTCATTAATTTCTTTGATATTCTGGACCCTTTGTTCTTCCAGAAGAATTTTGTTACTATTTTTTCTAGCTCTATAAAATAATTTTTTGGTAGACTGATTGGTATGGAACTACCTACATAAATTTAGGTACAATTGTCATTTTTTTAATATTAGTTTAAAAATGTATTTCTATTACATCTTTCTGGGTCTTATCAATTAGCTATTGCAGTGAGAACTCAACACCCCTTATTTTGAAGTTTTTTTGTTTAGTTGGCTTCCCTTCCTTCCCCTAGCAGAAAGTGCAAAATTTAAAATAGACCCAAGTTACAAGGAAGATAATAGATCAAAAGCTGAAATAAGGACCTCAGAGATTATCTATTCTAACTGCTTCACTTCACACATAAGGAAAGTGAGTCCCAGAGAAGTTAAATCACTTTCCCATGGTCACTCAAGTAATAAGTAGCAGAGCTGGATTCAAACACAGGTCCTGTATATGCATAACTGGGTGTGTGTTTCCATTGTGTCATAACACTCTGCTTAGATAAATCAAGGATCTAGGATTGAGAGTTCTACTTCTATCAATCCATATTCCAAACTCTCTAACTCTCCATAAGAATAGAAAATATTTTTGAGTTTCTATAACCAAAATATTTATTACTGTGTAAGTAGCCTGATGAAACGACTCATATTTAAACAAAGCTGCTCTGACAACTGACATATAGTTGTCTACCACTGGGCCTCTACTTAAAGACTTTTCATCTTGAAAAGACCTGCTAGAACTAGAATTAAACTAGCGTGGTCTTTAAGAAGACAGGGTCTCCTCTGAACCCATGTGGAAGGGAACTTTGGGAAAGTGAAGAAATGCTAAAACAATCTATGATAAAAATTCAAGTAATCACTCATTTGGTGTCATATAAACAAAAACCTCTCCCTATCCCCAACCTCCAACAAATATTTGACCTTTTTGAAAAAATCAATTCCATTTGTCTACATAGACACAACCCATGCAAATTGGACATGCAAGCCCTCTACTCTGAGATGTTGATTCAGGAATCTTAACTTGCTAATACATTATTAATCTCTAATGATATTCAAATGACTATAATAACACTCTGTCCACTCTTTTAGGTGGAATTAGTATTTTTATCTTGGTTAGACAATTGCACATTTTGATGAACTTAGCTGTTAATTTATAATCACAAATCATTTACTTACCTGGGCCATGACTGTATGCTATTATTATTTAGCTATAGAAGTAATCACTAGCCTCACTTTCTCCTCTGGAGCCATGTGGGTGCAATGGCCAAATATAGATCAGGACAACTGAAGATGGCCCAAGATGCAGTGGGGACCTTGTCCTTTTCAATCTAAGGTCTTTAAATAGATCTCAGTTTGCATGAGGCAAGATTCATTCAGTGATTAACACTTAAGAAATGAGACAAAAAATGTCCTCTTTAAAAAGACAAACTTTGTACATCCCTCTCTAATTTAAATCCAATTCACTTGCATGGTGTGGCATCACCTCCCTGAAGTCTTGGTGTGTTATAGGGCTGTAAATTTTTAAAATCTTCCCTGCCCCTAGGTTAAGTGCACCTGGAGCCTGTGGTGGGAGGCTTGTTTTTCAGGAATGCACACACCTTGGTGCTTTGTGATTGAGCAGTGGGTCAAGAGGGTTATTACATTCTCTGACCCAGGAGAAGGCTATATAATCCCTGATGTGAGACTTTATTTTGGGGCTCACTTTGAGAAGTGTTGTATAATTTGACCAGAAGAGACTCCAGGCAGCCATTGAGAGCCTCCTGGCTTTAAAAACCCAGACGTTGATGCTTCCCTAGTAACTGACTATGTATGGATGTAATAGTCAAGACAGTTGGAGGCCTGTTTGCTTGATATGTTTTTCTGTTTTCTTGTAACTTCTGCTTTGTAATTTCTGTCTGTATACTCTGACGTTCAGGGTGCTGACTTTTTCCCCTGAACAAGGTAAATTATATGTAATGATTAAAGCAAGATTGTTAACCCATTTTGAGTTGCTTTCTTTTAGAAAAGCAGATCTAAGAATGTGTGTTGGCAGCCACCCTGGGTATGTCGGAGTGCTTGCCGCTACATGGTCCTCTTCAAGAATGAAGGAAAAACAGCAGCCTTTGTGAATAGAAAAGGAGCTGCCCACTGTTGTTCCAGTTGGGCAACACTGCTTGCTTTCTTCCTTTTTTCCTTTCCTTCTGTCCACATAGAGTATCACACCCTTACCTGTGAGTATTCTGCTCAAAGGGAATGTTAATTTTAATCTCTGATTTTTTTTCCTCTTTTAAAGACCAGTCTTAAACTCAGATCAGTCTGGCTCTCATTGATTGGCCAACAATAGGTCCCAGGACAGTTTGGTCATTGTTTGGACCCTAAAAGGTTCAAAATGTTTCTGTTGGGACAAGAAACCTTAAGGGGCTTCCCTTCCCAGATCTATTTTTTTTTTAAGAAGCCATTCTTTGCCTTATTTCTTATTGAGCCTTAATAACTGAATGGGCCTTGCCTCAGTCAAACTGAGACCTGTTAAAGACCTTAGCTTGAAAAGGTCCCCAAGGAATCCTAGGCCATCTTCAGTTATCCTGATCTATATCTGGCCACTGGACATTTATGGCTCCAGAGAAGAAAGTGAGGCTGGTGGCTTTGCACAGTCCTCCTTCACTTAAATCCAATTCACTTGTATGTTATGGCATCACCTCCCGGATGTCATGATCTTCTTCAAGAATGAAGGACAAAAGCAGCAGTAGGAATAGAAGTAATCAGTTTGGAAACTAACAGGAAAGAACTCATAGACCTTTTTTTTTTTAAAGAAACTGAAATCTTCCTATCCTATTCCTTTTTGGCAATGAGTAAACTCTTATGTAATTAAATACATAGTTGGATATCATATTCCAATGTTGGTTCAATAATAAACAGCAGATAGCAGCTTCTTATTCCTTAAATTTTCAAATGTTCTCATGACCCAATTTTTAATTTTTTTTCTAATTGAGAGATGTTTGTGAATGCATACAAAAAGGCCCCAATGATGAAAAAAAATCTCACCTCCAAAAGGCCAATCTTCTAATAATAAGCTTTTCCATACATAGCTTAGTTGTTGTTGTTCGTTTGTTTCAGTTGTGTCTGACTCTTCATGACCACTTTTGGGAGTTTTCTTGGCAAAGATACTGGAATGGTTGACCATTTTTTCCCAGCTCATTTTACAGATAAGGAACTGATTCAAAGAGGGTTAAGTGACCTTCCCAAGATCAGACAACTAGAGATGCCTCAAAAGGTATAAAGGGAAAAGAAACCACAAGGGATTCAATAAAGCTGAATTGTTTATATCCCTACATAGGAAGATGATATGTATAATTCTTAAAAATTATACCACTAATAGTACAGCTAAAAGGAATATACATAGGCAGAGGGAATGGGTATAAAGTGAATTTGAGGGAATGGCATAAAATAATTAAGGGATGAGAAAAAGGATTACACTGGGTTCAGAAGGAAGGGAGAGGTAGAATGGGGTAAATTATTTCACATGAAGAGGTATGAAAGACCTATTACAGTGGAGTAAAAGCTGAGAGGGTGCTCAATGGGCATTGCTTAAACCTTACTCTCATCAGTATTGGATCAAAGAGGGAATAATATACACAGTTGAATATAGAAATCTATCTTAACTGGCAAGGAAATAGGAGTGAAGGAGATTAAGTAAAGGGAGGGAGGGGACTGGTAGAAGGAAGGTCAGATATAGAGAGGTAGTAGACAGAAGCAAAACATTGCTGAGGAGGGAAAGAGTTAAAAGAAAGAGAGAACAAACAGGAGGAAAAATAGGATGGAAAGAAATATATAGTAATCATAGCTGTGAATGTGAATGAGACAAACTCTTCCATAAAATGGGAGCACATAACAGAATGGATGAAAAATCAGAATCATACAATATGTTGCTTATGGGAAACACACTTGAAGCAGAGAGACACACAGAGTAAAGGTAAGGAGCTGGATCAGAATTTATTATGCTTCATCTGGAGTAAAAAAAAAAAAGCAGGGGTAGCAATCCTGATCTCAAACAAAATGAAAGCAAAATCTGATCTAATTAAGAGATAAGGAAGGAAACCACATCTTGCTAAAAGGTATCATAGACAATGAAGTAATATCAATTCTAAACATATATGCACCCAGCATAGCAGCCAAATTCTTAAAGGAGAAGCTAAGTGAGTTATAGGTTCATGTTCAAACAAGATATAAAGAGCATTTTGTTATCATTTTGATTATATTGAATTGAAAAATTTTTGCACAAAACAAATCAATGCAACCAAGATTAGAAGGAAGGCAGAAAGCAGAGAAACAATCTTTACAGCAAGTGACCCTGATGAAGACCTCATTTCTCAAATATATGTAGAACTTAATTCGTAAGAATACAAGCCATTCACCAATTGATATATGGTCAAAGGATATGAACAGGAACTTTTCAGATTAAGAAATCAAAGCTATCTATAGGCATTGAAGAAGTGCTCTAAATCACTTTTGATGTAAATTAAAACAACTTTGAGTTGCCAGCTCATAACTATCAAATTGGCTAATATGACAGAAAAGGAAATTGATAAATGTTGGAGAAGATGTGAGAAAATCGGGACACTAATGTATTGTTAGTAGAGTAGTAAACTAATCCAACCATTCTGAAGAGCAATTTGGAACTATTCCCAGAGAGCAACCAAGCTGTGCATACCCTTTGATCTAGTAATGCCGCTACTATGTCTGTATCCCAAAGAGATCATAAAGAAGGGAAAGGGACCTACATGTTTAAAAATATTTATAGCAGTCCTTTTCATGGTGGCAAAATATTTGAAATTGAGGGGATGCCGATCAATTGGGGAATGGCTGAATAAACTGTGGTATGTGAATGTCATAGAATACTATTGCACAATAAGAAATAAATAGGCATATTTCAGAGAAACCAGGAAAGTCTTCTATAAACTGATGCAAAGTGGAATGAGCAGAACAGGGAAAACATTGCACATAATAGCATCAGCAATATTGTGTGATGAACAACTAGCAATGACTTGCTCTTCTCAGCAACACAATGGTCCAAGAAAAGTACAAAGGACTCACAAGGGAACATGCTGGGCACATTCAGTTAAAGAATTTATGGGGGTGGCCAGGTAGCACAGCGAGTAAGAGTACCGGCTCCAGTGTTGAGATAGACCTGCAGATCGAATCCCGGACTCAGACACTTAGCACCCACCCAGAAACACCTGGCCGTGTAACCTTGAGCAAGTTACTTAACCCTGATTGCTTAAAAAAAAAAAAAGAAAGAATTTATGGACTCTGAGTGCAGACTGAAGCATACTTTTTTCCTTTATTTTATTCTTTTTTGTGGATTTTTTTTCCTTTTCGATCTGTTTCTTCTTTCACAACTATGACTAATAGGGAAATATGTTCTACATGACAGCACATGCATAACCTATATCAAATTGCCTACCATTTTAGGACATGGGAGGAGAAGAAAGGAGTGAGAAAAATTTTTAATTCAAAATCTTGAAACACTGTTAAAATTTTTCTTGACATGTAATTGGGAAAAAAAATAAAATACTATTAAAAAATAAAAACCTGTGCTTATGAAACAGTAATAGGACAATCATCTCCTTTCATACCATGTGTTAGGAATGATCTATAGTTACTCTTGGTCAGCAAAGTCTGCAAACAAATAATAACAGTGTCCTTAGCAATCAACCGAACCTAAAGGGTTTCCATGACTTTTTAAAAAGACTACATTCTTAGTAATATACTGAGATCATGTGGAAGCAAACTGATTTTGCCTCAGGATAATAACCAAATATGAGCCAATGAGGAAGTATAATTCTGATAAAGAAAAACAAAGAGCAAGTAGATATGGCAATAATACTACTACTAAATTCCAACATCATGATAAATGCTTACTGCTGTCATAATTGTTACTATTTTCATTCTGCTTATTTTGTAATATATTAAAGTGGTGGCTGCTAAATACTATTGCAAATCAGTCTAGAGGACTGAAACATCTGTTCTAAACCTTTGGATCATATAACGCAAGAATATCCCAGTCAACTTGTCTACAGCTGCTGCTTTTTAAAAATTAATTTCACAAAATCTAACTTGGGGGAGTTAATGCATTGGAAATCAGGATTAAAGAGAGAATAAATAAGAAATGGTACAGTAATAAGTAACCTATATTTGGAAGAGAAGGATGGAATGTTCAGACAGAGGGAAAAAGCAATGCATGGAGGGGACCATGGGGATAGATTAGGTAGAGGAAAGATGGATAAGAGTACTGTATATTGAGCAAAGAGATGGTGTGTTCAGAGAGTTAGTCAGCAAGCATTGATTAAGTGCCTACCATGTGCCAGGCACTGTACTAAACTTTGTGCTAAAAGAGGGGATAAAACAATGTAGGGAAGGGGAAGAATGGAAAGGATCATGATATTTTCCAGAAATCAAAATGTAGATAAAAGAATATGACAACTAGAACCATTACATGGTGGACACATGGCACAGAGATTTTAAGATGTGGAAGGGGAGAACACTCAATATGTTCGTCTAATTGACCCATTTACATGGGTAATTCAAATTTTTCTAAGTTTCCCCTTCTTTAGTTAAAAAGCAGAGGTAAAAATACCAACCTAAAACTCAGTAGTTATGGGGAGATAAATTAATACAGTGTAACAACAAGCACCCTAGCATACCCAGGATTGTTGGTAGCATAGGTTCCTTGATCTGCTTTTCTAAAAGAAAACAACTTTAAAGGTGTCAACGATCTTAGTTTAATTAAAAACAGAAATTACAAGCAGAAAAAAAATAGACAGAGAAAATAACAAAAATCAACAGATAGGGCTTCTAGCTTTCTGACCAAAACTATACATATAGTTAGCAGAGAGAGAAGCACCAACCTCTGGGGTTTCAAAGCCACAGGATTCCTTAACAGCTACCCAGAGTCTCATCTGGCCAAATCACAGGAATGCTCTTCCAATGAATGAACCTCAAAGCAAAACCTGAGGGAGGAGAGAGGGGGAGAGGGAGAGAGAGGGAGGGAGAGAGAGTGTATATATGTATATGTATGTATATGTGTGTGTGTGTATATATATATATATATATATATATATATGTATATGTATGTGTGTGTGTGTGTATACCCTTCTTCAGCACCAGAGGGCATCACAACCCTTGTGACCCACTGCCTAATTACAAAGTAAGAAAGCATGGGCCTTTCTGAAACTCAAGCCACTTCTAATCAAGCTTCTTTTCTTGGGCTCCACATGAGGCCTATTAATGGGTGGGGAAGATCTTCAAGTCCCATTAACATTACATTCATTAACAAACAAACACAAATGATTAGAAATTAATTTGAAAAGAAATGATATAGAGATTCTTTTCTCCATCTTTGAGGTTTAATAATTACCAAGGTGATATTTAACTTTGGTGTCTGTATATATATATATATATATATATATAAACTTTGTATTTGCATTTAACAATCAGCTAGCCAACCTGAATGGGGCATCTTCCACTTTCATAGCCTTGATCCTCTTAGTGGAAGACTGAGAAGTGCCTCTCATTCTTCAAGGAGCTTGAATATGGTTGAGACAGAAAGTAAAACTTGTAAGGCATTTTTATCCAGTCAGTTAGGAGAAGTGCCAATTAATAGAATATCAACTGAGTATGGTACTACAAGTAAAATAAGTGCTGAGGTAATACAGAGTAATGATAGCCCCTCAATGTTTATATGGATATGCTGAAAATATCCACATAAAGTCAAAGAAAGAGAGTGTCAAAAGTGAAGAATAGTACAATGAAGGGCCTTGGATTGGGATGTGAATTCCACTTTTGCCCTTTCCTGTTTATAGATCTTGGACAAGTCTTATTGAATGTAATCTACTTAAAGGCAGAAAGTTTTACTTTTATCTTTGTATTCTCAGCACCTAACACTGATCCTGGCCTATAGTAGGGCATTAATAAATTCTTATTGATTAACTGAACTCATTTCATCTCCCTGGACCAAGTTTCCTGATGTATCAAAAGAAAGGGTTTGGATTTGTTCAGTCATTTCAATCATGTTCAACTCTTAATGACCTCTTTTGGGGCTTTCTTGGCAAAACAGTTTGCCATTTCCTTCACCAGTTCATTTTACAAATGAGGAGGCAAATATGGTTAAGTGAATTGCCCAGGTTTGCCCATCTAATAAGTGTCTGAGGCCATATTTGAACTCAAGAAAAAGAGTCTTCCTGAATTTGGACCCAGCTCTCTCTCCAATGTGCCACCTAGGTGCCCTAGGATTTGGCCTTGCTGAACAATAAGATCTTCCTCCACTTCTAAATATAGGATCCCATAGTCCTTCCCACAACTCAACATGAGGCATAAGAATAGACCCAGCTGTGACTTGGACAGAATGATCTCCCTCCAACTGCCCTCCCTCCTGAAGATGAGTTAAAAAGGTTTTACATCATTATTAAAAAAGAAAAAGAATGGGGAAGGGGAGCACCATAAACCCACATTAAACCAAAAATCTGTGTGGTAGAAGGTGTTTGTTGTGCCTAAGTCTCAGTGTATATTTTTTTGTTGGGGTTTTTTTTTGGAGGGCAGGGCAATGGGGATTAAGTGACTTGCCCAAGGTCATATGGCTAGTAAGTGTTAAGTGTCTGAGGCACAGTCTCATTTGAACTCAGGTCCTCCTGACTCCAGGGCCTGTGCTCTATTCACTGCTGCCACCTAGGCGCCAGTCTCAGAGTATATTTACATAGAGTTCAATACTCCTCTCTTTTTTAGAAGTTAGAGATTTTTTTTAACTGAGAGAACTAAATATGCTTTTGAATTAGACTGTTATACTTCTACACCTATTTCTCTCAACTCCACTAATTATTGATTAAAAAAAAAAACCCTCCACATTGAATCATGATTAAAACACCAAGGGGAGATCTTTATATTTGTCACTCAAGTACTGTGGGCACATGCAATTAGATTAAACTAATTAACTATCTGCTATTTAAAGGGGTATTAGGATGAAGAAAATAATTTCTATGTACATCAAAATCCCTTTTCCTTCATGTCCTATTATCTTGAAGACTTCTAAAACTAATATTTTCTTTAGAAAGCCATTGAAAGTAACTGTTATATGAGGTTCACTTAAATTATGCAAAGGATAGCATAGTAGAAGAGTGCTAGATTTGGACTTTAAGGATCTGGGTTCAAATCCTGCTTTAGAAGCTTACTACTTACATAAACTTGATTCAATCAACAAGCATTACTAAACACCTCCCAGGGCTAGGCCCTGTGCTAAGTACTAGTAAGTACCTTTCTGTGCCTCAGTTTTCTCATCTGTAAAATGAAGGGGCTAGGGTAGATTACCTCTAAAGTCTCTTTCAACTCAAAATCTATAATTCTAAAATGCTCTTATAATCACCCCAACAATACCAACTTGAGCCAAATATTCCCATTTGTCTCCACATTATCATTCAGATCCAAAACTCTAGGACCAGACCTAACTTTGGAAGGAAGAATCAGAAAGCTCCTGACTCAGACAGCTTTTGCTCATTAATTCTTTTCTTGGAGTTTATATTCCATATTTGTTACTTTAATTCCCTCTTAGATGACAATGTCTTGCTGCTAATCTGTCCTGGATTCCTAAATCCCATTGATGAGGTACAGGTTCTGGGAACCCCTCCCCCCTTGAACTCTGATTAAATCATCTCATTTGATGAGGCATTTGAATTCGGCAATAAGCCTTACCTTGTGGGCCCAAACCTCTGTTTGGCATTCCTCTGTTACTAGACTTCCCACCCTTGAGCCTATCAAAATATCAATCTACCCTTGAACTTACCTAGCCCACCATTGTCTGTAGTCTCCAGATAGCCTCCAGCAACCTCTCACCCTTAATCATTCATTGATCTCATTAACTCCTCCTGAATACCCTCCCCAAACTCCTCCTCTAAACCACCCCCTAGATTCCTCCCACAACCTTCTGTATATAATACCCCATCTTGTCTCCATGCCTGTGAGAGTACCATAGAATGACCTAGCACAGGCTTACTCGTGTCCAATACAAGGAAACTTTTAATAAACTTTTCTTTGGCTGAGAGAAGACTTGAGTTGAATTCATTTGGCAGGACCCTGCCTGTTGGTATTTTGGGGACTCCAGAGCAACCTTAACCCTCTTTATGGGTAACCTCTTCACCATTTCCTGGCTATCAGTTTGCATTCTCCATCTTGACAACAAGAACATCATGAGAAATGTTGCAATTGCTTTATTAAAATGAAGATCGGTTTTTCTGTGATATTTCTCCTCATTTATTAGTCTTTTCAGCAAGTATCTAAAGGGGAAGTGGAATACAAAAATATGCTATGACTTGTTCTTCATGAATCCACACTGGTTCCTGGTGATAATCTCTTTTCTAAATGTTTGTAAACAATTATTTTAATAAGCCATTCCTGAATTTGGAAAAGAATTAGAATTGTTTACTGCTTTGCTCTTTCTGAATCTAATGATCTTTTGATTACCAACTCTAATGGCCTTTTCTTGGTCTTGGTCCTCCTTGACTTCTCTTCTTCATTTGCTGATGATTTACCCTCTTCTTCTAGATCTTTCTATTCTCATCTTTTCAACATTGTTGTCTAACTTCTCCTTTTAGTTGTCTGACCACTCCTTCTCAGTCACTTTTGCTAGATCATCATCCATTTCCCACCCCCTAACTATTAGACCACAAGGATCTAGGGTGGGCCTTCTCTTCTCTTGCTAAACTTTTTTTTCTTTTTGATTTCATCAACTTACATGCAATCTATTATCATCTCCATGAAAATAACTTACAAATCTACATGTCCCATCAAAGTCTGTATTCTAATCTCCAGTCCCATATCATTGATTTCCTAGCAGAAACTTTTCCTTCTACCCACTCATCACACACACACACACACACACACACACACACACACACACACACACACAGCTAAAAGTCTTGCCATTGAGATTATTTCTCATCCATACTGCATATATCTTATATGTACAGAATTGTTTGCATGTTTTTTCTTCCACTAGAATATGAGTTTCTTGAGGGCAGAGACTATTTCTGCCTTGCTTTGTATTAGCACTTCATAGCATAGTGCCTGACACATAGTAAGTATATAATAAATGTTTGTTATTGTTGGTGGCGATGATGATGACGATGATAGACATTTTCACTTTGAAGTCCATAGGCATCTCATACTTGTCCAAAATAAAACTAATTATACTTCACCAAAATTTACCTATCTTCTGAACTTCCCTTACTGTCAAGGGTGAAGAGGTTACCCATAAAGAAGATTAGGGTTGCTATTTGGAGACCCCAAAATACCAACACACCAGGTCCTGCCAAATGAATTTGACTCAAATCTTCTCTCAGCCAAAGAAAAGTAAAGTTTATTAAAAGTTTGCTTGCATTAGACACAGAGTAAATCTGTGCTAGGTCATTCTATGGTGTTCTCACAAACATGAAGACAGGATGGGGTCTTATATACAGAAGGTTGTGGGAGGAATCCAGGGGTGGTCTAGGGGACGAATTGGTCAATGAGTGATTAAGGGTGGGAAGTCACTGGAGGCCACAAACAATGGTGGGCTAGGCCAGTTCAAGGGTGGATTGATAAGGTGGGAAATCTAGTAAGTCTTGTAATGGAGGCTTGGGCTCAAACACAATGTAAGGCTTATTGCCTCATGTAAATGCCTTATCAAATGGGGTGATTCAATCAAGAATCCAAGGGAGGTTCCCAGAGCCTATACTTCAAGGACTTAAGGAGAGCTTGAGGGGGCTCCCAGAGCCCATACCTCATCAAAGGGTACCACAATACTTCCAGTTATTTAGGATCACAAACTGGAAATCATTTTTCTATCTTTACTCTCATCCCATATAGCCAATAAATTGACAGATCCACAACATATCTTACTTCCAAACCCTTCTTTCCATCAATTCACATGGCTACCACTCTACTAGGTTCTCAATTACTTCCCATCAGGACTTTTGCAAAGACCTCCTCAGTGGTCTTTCATGTCTCTCACATCTCTAATCCATTACAACTACAAGAGTAATATTCTAAAACATAGATCTGACCATATCAATTACCTGCTCAAAATGCAGTATTCAAAATTCTCTCTTGGGTTCCCATTGACTCTAGGATTAAGTAAAACTTAGATGACTTTTCATCTCTCTTTTGAGTGACTTCGAACAATCTTTCCCAATTTCTCAAAGTTACTGCCTCTTGCTCCACCACTTAAAGTCCCTGGGGATACTTCCTATGTGAGACTTTGTCCTAGTCCCTTGAGCTACTAATGCCCTCCCAAATTATGCAATATTTACTTTGTATGCATGCTGAATTTATTTATAAGTGTACTTGTTTTCTGATATACTTTAAGTTACTTGAGGGTAAGGACTATTTTATCTGTGCTTTATATCCTCAGCACATAATAAATATTTAATAAGGTTTATTAATTAATTAAATGCACTCTCCCCCACCCCAGGAAAATTGTGACAAGATTTTCCTTTCTTCAATATCTTGACATTTTTATTATTTCTTTTAACAATGGAAGTATATGTTGCCACTGTGTCTACTTGTTCCTGCTAATTCTAATTAACCTACTCATCACTCAATAACATCAGTCAATTAATAAACATTTCTTAAAGATGTGCTAAGTGCCAAGGACATAGTAAGCACTGGGAATAAAAATACAAGCAAAAAGAAAAACAATCCCTTCCCTCAATACCTTACACTACAATAGGGAAAATACCAAAACAACACATATAACAAAGCTGAAAAGGGGGGGGGGGGGGGAAGGATACAAAGCATGCCACCTAGGCATGGTGAAAAAGTGTAGAGGAATGAAGATTGGTGAGAAATACATAAATAGATGGCCTGGATGCCCTTCTTAACTGGAGTTTCTGGAAGGAGTACTCCACCCCCCCATCAGAGGGTAACACCCCAGAGGCAAAGGATCATCAATTCACATGGTATTGTGAATAGGTATGAGTTCCAGGGCTAAAATGATTTTCTAGGACAAAAATGTTCTCTATCATTATGGAGTTCAGAGGAGTGAAGTTTGGTGGGAAATGAGGGAATGACTTTTTTGTGGGAATCATATCGCATACAGCTAATTTGCAATGTGTAACTATGAAGCAAAGAGACAAATTTCCTTGTGTGACTTGTGATAGCAGAGAGAAAATTATCAGAAATATTTTGCTAGGTTTCATATTGCAGATAAAGTACATTAAAGTTCAGTCAGTCAATTGCATGCTAACACCTGTGACAAAAAATACAGGTTGTTTTATGTCAACAAAAAAGGGAGCAACTATTATTTAAAACAATTATCAAATGTTTTCTTCTCAAGTTATTTCTAAGCATGAAATGTCAAGAGAAAAAAAGATTACTACTACAAAAAAATATTTCTCAAAGTTGATAAAAATGTCAAGAAAATGCAGAAAGCAACCACTAAGTCATCACAGAACTAATGAAAATATTGAAAAAGTCTAATTAATAATGAACCATAAGAATTAAGACAACAGAATAAAATTGAGGTAAAGAACAGTGACTCATTCCAAAAGAAAATTTAGATAGAAAAAAAAATTCCTCAACTATTATGCTGCACATTGTGAGTAATGAACAGAATTTTTTTTAAATTACATTTCTTCTCATCTTATAAAAAAGCAATCAAAATAGTGTGTTCTTAGGGGAAATAGTAAGCAGTAGGGAATCAGGATACTTTTCAATTTGACATGGAAATAAATTTTTTAATAATGGAGTAAAAAATTCTAAAATATCCTGAAATGTTTTTATGTCATGATACTAACTGAACACAATTCTGATTTTTTTTACATCAATAGCATCACCCTTGAAAAATTCAAACAGTTAAGTCAGAGTTTGAGACAGCCTATGTGATGCCAATGGGGTGTGATACTAACTGTGGCCCTAGCATTCACTACTACATCATAGTCTTTTTTTGATCTCTTTGAGTTATAAACCCAGCTATTCTATCACTTCATCAAAATGTGTACTCAGTTTAGCAACTTTGGGGATTCCATTGG
>NW_027186325.1:2182139-2191785 GCF_028583685.1 Petaurus breviceps papuanus
GCCACCCCCCAAAAAATTTTGAGCAATGGCAATATCTGATTACTAACGTGGTAAAATGAAAAGAACACTTGGATTTTGAGTCTAGAAGATCTTGGTTTGAGTAATTTAGTTCTTGTTTAGTTATGTGATCTTGGATAAGTTTATTTATCTGATCCTTAGTTTCTTCAGTGGAGCTGTTAAAGAAAGCATTTTATAAACTAGAAATAATTTGGGGGTGGAAGCAGAGTACTAAAATTGTCTTTTCATTGAATCATTGCACTACCCCTACACTGAACTAGTCAGTTGCCAGTCTCAGAATCATAGGTTGTTTGTTTGTTTGTTTGTTTGTTTTTTTCAGTCTTGGTATGATCTGTCTAGAGTGTTCCCTGGTGACCTAATCTTTGGTCAGTGATCATTTATTAAGCACTTACTGTATGCCAGGCACTGTGTTAAGTGCTGGGGATACAAACAAGGTAAAAAAACAGAGTCCCTGCTCTCTTTTCTAACAGTGACATTATGTGGGAAAAAATAAATAAAATAAAATAAAAAATCATATGGGACAGTATCTCTGAACTCACTATCCCAGAGCCAGAGAGACTAGATCTTCAGTATCCTAGAAGTACCCCCTGAGCAATCTCTCTCTAGTGGTATCATCTTGAGTACCTATTTTTGGGTGTTCCTACTAAATGCAATAAAACTTCATGGATGCACCCTTGAAGCAAACAATGGCATTTAATTGACTATGTGACTGTAAGGAAAAGAGACAGACAGGATGTGAGAGTGACAAAAGCAATGTGTGGTACAGAGTGCTGGAATGATCATAGACTTATCCTTTCTAAGCTAAATATTCACATTCAACAAAAGTGGAGTCCCCAAGGCAAAATGACTACCAGAAGACTTAATGTCAACAAATTAGATCTGTTCTCTGAGGGGGAACAGTTTGTTGCTAACTTGGAGGGAAAGTTGAGCCAACACACAGATGGCAATAGTGGAGCATAAAAGGAGTGGGCAGCTTTCAGAGATTTAGTATATAGCACTGCATTTGCTCATCTGGGTCAGAACACTCACAAACACCAAGACTGATTTGATGAAAATGATGGAGAAATTCAGAAGCAGCTAAAGGAATAATGAGAACTCCATAGGGTTTATCAGCAGTATAGTGCATTCACCTCTAATAAGACAGCATTTAATTCCATCAAAAGGAAAGCACAAGTAAAATTTAGAGAGATGGCTCTGTAAGAAAGCAGATGAAATTCATCTTTATGCTGTTAGTAAAAATCCAAAGCACTTTTATGATTCCCTGAAGGCTACTTATGGGCCAAAGACCTATGGCACATCTCAATTATTCAGTTCTGATAGAACTACACTGATTAGTAATAAGGATATGATCCTAGATAGATGGGCTAAACACTTCCATAGTGTTCTCAACAGACCATTATCAATCAATGCTGAGACCATTTACCTCAGGTAGAATTCAGTTTCTCCCTAGGTGAAGCTCTAATTGAAGAAGAGGTTTGGAATGCCATTAGGCTCCTTTCATGTGACAAAGCCCTTGGTGGTGATTCTACTCCAGCTGAGATTTACCGGGTGGGGGGCCCATTGATCATACAAAAGTTGACTAAAATTTTTGTGTGCTTACTCCCATGCTTTTTAGCATAATGCTTTCAGTCATGTTGTCAAATGCTTTCAATAAGGATGAAATTGGCATCAAGGTCAACTACTGTACTGATAATAAATTCTTCAACTTGTAAAGATTACAAGCCAAGACCAAAGTGGAGGGACTGTTGCTACATGATTTTCTGTTTGCATATGACTGTGCATTCAATGTAACCTCTGAAAATGAGATGTAATAAAGTGTGGATCAATTCTCTGCTGCTTGTGCTAATTTTGGCCTAACAACACCAAGAAAACACAGGTGCTCCATCAGCCACCACCACACTATCCATATACATGGAACCATTGGTTACAATAAATGGAGAAGTTTTGAATGCTGTGGATAAGTTCACTTACCTTGGAAGTGTATTTTCCATGGACATATACATTGATAATGAGGTTGATGCACACATTGCCAGAGATAGCTCAGTGTTTGGGAGACTTCAAAGGAAAGTGTGGAAGAGAAGAGGTATTAGACCGACTACCAAACTGAAGGTCTACAGAGCCATGTTGCTAAACTCATTATTGCATGCCTGTGAAACATGGATAATATACCAGTTTCATGCCAGGAAACTCAATCACTTCTATTTGAATGATCATAGGAAGATTCTGAAGACTATCTGGCAGGACAAGTTGCCAGACACTGAGGTCCTTACTCGAACTAAACTGACAAGCATTCAAACTCTGCTTCCAAGAGCACAACTCTAGTAGGCTGTTCACATTGTTTGAAAACAAACTGTACACTTGTCAAAAAGACTGTCTTTTGGAGAACTTACACAGGGCATGCATTCACATGATAGTTACAAGAAGTGATACAAGGACACTCTCAAGGTCTCTCAAGAACTTTGGATTGATGGTGTGACATTGGAGATGCTGGCACAGGACCACTTAGTATGGCATTCCTACATGAGAGAAGGTACTGTGCTCTGTGAGCAAAGCAGAATTGAAATAGCTCAAAGGAAATGCAGGATGCACAAATTTAGAGTATATACCCAAATGTTCACACAGACTATTTGTGCCTGACCTGTGATAGAGCTTTCGGACCTCATATTGGTCTGATCAGCCACAATCAGACACATTGAAACTTGACTCTGGCTTAGTGATGTCATTTTGGTCCTCTTGGAGAACAAAGGACAACAACCAACCAACCTTCTACAGGAAGCCTTTTTTAATTCCTCTAATTCTAGAGCCTTCCTTCTGTTAATAATCTATTTATCCTCTACATAATTGGATTGTATATATTTATTTGCTTGTTGTCTTCCCCCTTTAGATTTTGTGCTCAAGGGCAGAAGCTATTTTTTGACTTTCTTTGTATTTCCAGTTCTTAGCACAGTACCTGTAGATAGTAGGGTGCCTATAACATAGTAAGTACTTAAATGAATATTGACTGATTGATTTCCCATACACACACATATCCTCTGTTAGGATCCAGTAAGTGGCAGCCTGATTACACGTTACATTCATTTGTTCTTATAAAGGGATATTTACTTTAAAGATATTGTGATAACAAAACTAAAAGCATTTTTCCCCAACACTTCTACTCTATATCATTGCTGTGTCTGCAAAGAGTAGGCTCAGAATTAAGTTTTTACACAGCATTGGTCCCACCAAGTTCAAGCCCAAGTGTAAGATCAATGTCAGATAAATCAGAGTCTCCACATCAGAATAAGGCATCAGAAGTGTTGTTTGTCCTTTGTTCTCAAAGAAGACTGTGACATCAGGTAATTGATGCCATGACATCAAAGTGTATTGGATTTAAGCAAAGGAGGACTGTGCAAAGAGGACTGTGCAAAGAGGATTGTGCAAAGTCACGAGGCTCACTTTCTCCTCCAGAGCCATCTGGGTCCAAGTGGCCAGATATAGAGGAAGACAAATAGAGACAGTTCTAAAACCAGTGGGAGACCTTGATCTCTTTAAGCTAAGATCTTTAACAGGTCTCAGTTTGACTGAAGTAACTGCCCATTCAGTGATTAAGGCTAGGTAAGAAATAAGGCAAAGAGTGTCCTATTTTACTATTTACATTCACTCTAAGTCATCAGGAGCCAAACAATGATCAAGTGGGTCTTGGACTGGGACCTATTGTTGGCCAATCAATGAAAGCCAGAGGGACTTGTGCTAAAGACAGGGTCCTTAAGAAAGATATTCAGGGAAGGAAGGGAGGGAGGAAGGGAAGGAGAAAGGGAGGGAGGAATCCCAGTGAGGCAGCTCCTACTACTCAGAGAAGTTGTTTGTCCCCCATTCTCAAAGAGGACCATGACATCAGGGAGGTGATGCCATGAATTGCATTTAAGTGAGGGGGGGGGGGATCTGCAAAGTTACCAGCCTCACTTTGTCCTCTGGAGCTACCTGGGTCCAGTGGTCAAATATAGATCAGGACAACTGGAGATGGCCCACATCAGAACTGGATGTTAGTAGAGATGTGTGAACTATAAAGCACTATCTAAATGTATGCTCTCATTAACTTCTAAGTTTTTATTTTGAAGTGGATAACATTCATTTAGATAATAAATACTAATACATTTATTTAAAAATCAGACTATTATATAGGCATACCTTCTACCTTAAATAAAAATATATCACATGTATGTTATAATTTCTTCATATTTTATTTCCATTGTGAATAGCTGCCTAGAGAAGGTAGGAGGTAAAATATATATATATATATATATATATATATACACACACATATATATGTCAGCATAAGGAATATTAATGAAAAAAGAAATCAATGAAATTTTGTCAAAAAAATTTTCAGAAACCATGTGTTCTTATTTGATTTTGTTTTTATTCAAAACAAGTGTTTTAGGTTGATTCTACACCAGCCAAAAGTTCTCAAAAAATAATATATACTTGTGAAGACAAAAAAATGTTCCCTGAAACCTAATGGAAATAATACTTTCTATTCATCAGGATTTCAATGAATCCTGGTATTTCAATGCACACTTTAAAACCAGTGACAGCCACTAGCTAACATTTATGGTGTTTGGAACAATATAAACTAGTGTGACCAAAAGGGAATACCTTTATTTTATATTATAAAGTAGATATAAAACCAAATGGTCTCTCAGGACCCTTGCAGCTACTATTTTTTCTCATTCTACAAACATTATAGACCTCATTTACACAGCCAATTAGGACTACATTAGGTAGAAAAAAATCTGGTTTGTGATTTTGCTAATTTGACTGTCTTAGCATTTTCTCTTTCTCCTCAGGAGAATTTACTAGTATAAGAGAAGGGAAGATGGAATGAGTATTTATACTGTGCCTGCTGTGTTCCAGGCACTGTGCTAAGAGCTTTACAAATATCTCATCTGATCCACACAACAATACTGCAAAGTAGATGTTTTTGTTATACCCATTCTACTATTGAGAAAACTGAGGCAGATAGAGTTTAAGTGAGTTTCTCAATGTCACACAGTTAGTTTCTGAGGACAAATTTGAACTCAGGTTTTCCTGATTCCAGTTCTGGTGCCATAACCACCACTTAGTTACACCAGTGTAACTTTCTCTAGGAAATTTAAGATAATGTGCTTAACTTGAAAAAATTTTCTTGGGATGGAATAAAGAACTATTTTGACAAATAACTGATACAACTCCAGGCATATTGTAAAAGAAAGACAGGATGGCCACTATTATGGTTCTTCCAGAGCTAGGGGAATACTGAAGCAAAGTCTAAGTGATTTGTAAGAACCACTTGTTAAATTTTTCATAGCATTTACAGCTCTTAAATCAGTAAACACAACAAATCAAGGATTGTTTTGAGAAAGTGACAGAAAAATTAACAATGTATATTAAAACTAAAAGTATCCTGCTTTTCAGAGAGCCAATTGTTAAATATTCCAGCATATTTCTATCCAAAGTTGAGATGGGATACACTTTTTTTTTTATCTCAGTTGCTCAAAGGGCTGAGATAAAGGTCATTTATTTTCAGAAAATTCAGGCTGAATCACAAAAATGAAAGTGGAAGGGGGTGGGCAGTAACTAGCCTACAAAGTTGGATGCCACATCCATTTTTTTCCTGAAAGCCACAAATTTAATGAAAATGTTTGTAAAGATTGGTATAAAGACATGTCTCCTGAAGAACAACAAAAACCACCTGAAATGACTTGGTACAAATGGAAAGGGTTTTTGATTTGGAATCAGACATCTACCTTAAATCCTCCAGCTCAGCTCCTTCTTACCTATATAACCTTAGACAAATCACTTCAGTTTGGGGGTTCTCAAGTTCCTGATCTATAAAATTTGAGTTTGGCCTACACTGTCTTGGAGTTCCAGAGGTTAAGGGACCCCCCCAAAGACCGGGGTACTGGATAGTCTGGATTGAATTCACAGATTCAAGCATTCTTTAAGTCAAGGTAGCAAAGATTTACTATTACTCTTTTCAGCAGGCAAAGAATTCCTAAGAGTTCCCTTAGGAAAAGTTTAAAGTTTATATAGGATATATAACCTTTAGTTAAAGTTTATATAGGACAAACTATAGTAAAAACATGTTGCAAATATGCTAATTAGGCCATGCCGGGTGGGATTAGGGAGAGGTTACAGTGTGATCAGTTCTTAAAGGAACATACACTTTTAATATTAACTGCCCAGGCTTTTTACCCAGAGTTCACCAGTAAAAAGCCCAAGGCAGGGCTACATGGAGGTGTGATTTTAGGCCTGCAATGTCACTAAGCCGACTAGCAGTCAGGGCTGATTGAAAAATGCCGTCTGCCTCCTATCAATGTCTTATTAGACAAGATAGATGTAGGGAATATACATACATAAAGTCTAGGATACACATAATAAGGAGTCTAGGATGCATATAATAAGGCAGAGAGTTGGTATAGATAATCCAGTGGGTGCTGAATATCTTTATGAGCTAGTACAAAGCCAGTTCAAACCAATAATTCCTACAGGTGTGGTTAGTTACTATAGCAGACAGAGAGATAAGTGTTTTGCTGGGGGCCCACTTGTGAGTAATTGTTAGGCATTATGTCCTTGGTCTAGGGAGAAACTGCCAAGGATAGTGTTTTGAGGCTAGGGAGAAATATGATCTTGGAATTGGGGTCCAAGTACAGGCACCCAGGCTCCCCATCAGTGTTTCAGGTCAATTATAGTTTTTCATCTATGATCCTTTTATCCTGTGTCTCATTGGGATGCTGTTGTAAACACGGCATCCCACATGTTAACCACTGCAGCTAAGAAAATCAGAACAAACTGAAGTACCTGGTGGAGGATCAACAAATGTTAAGGAAATAGACATAGTCTATATATTTGGCTTAAGTTTAAAAAAAGTGTCGTGTTAGGGAACTGTGTCTGAGAAGTTAACATAGTTAATTCTCAACATTCCCAAGATTTGATTTTCACTACTTCAAGCATTCATAGGATTTTATTAGTAACTTCACTTTCACTTTGCACACACATTTGCTGCTATGTACAGTAGAGAAAAAATGAGTGGTGCAATGTGTGTAAGTTTGTGGAGTAGCTGGTATGCTACTAGGTATTTCACTGGTCTGGTTCACCTTACAAGAGCTTAAAGAGCTTCCCATGTGTTCATTGCATATTTTCGTTATTTGTATTTAAAACTCAAGTTTTGTGTAGCAATTATGCCCCCAAAGCATAATGCAAGTCCTTTGGGCTCTAAGTCCTAGTGTGCAAAGTCAGTGATGCAGCCTAGGGAGAAAAGAAAGGTGTTGGACAAAGTTCCTGCCCAAATATCTACAGGCACCTTAAGGCTCAAGTGTGGTGTTAACAAATCCAGGATTTGCTATATGCAAAAAAAAAAAAAGAGGAAATTATACATAAAAGTGTGAACTCACTTCATAAAGTGCTAAAGTAACCTCTCAAATTCACAATGAGGGAAGTGAAAAAAATGGAAAAGCAACTAAGTTTGTAGGTAAAGAAGATGGTGGTCCTTTTACAGGTTCTCATGTGACTGCCTGTGCCACCAGGCTCTGGAAAGTGTGCCCCTACAGCATCTGGACTACACCTGTGGAAAGCTTTACCCAGCCCCAGGAAGGAGTGCCAGACTCAGTCTGGGGGCTGAGGGCTCACCCTAAGATATGTGCTTTTCATACTCCAATAGTCCAACCTCAGAGCTGAAAGGGACAATAGAGATGGCAGGTGTTGCCCCTTCTCCTTTTTTGCCTGGGGATTCTTCCGACATTGCTGCCCCTACCCCTCCTGGTCCCCCAGTGTTGTGTCCCTTCTTCCATACATATTAATGGTCATTTCATGGCTACTGTTTTAGGAAAAGTACATATTGTCTGACACACATACATGCACACAAGTTGAATGAATTAAAAATTGAACTTTGGCCAAATTGAGTATACATCTTATTCTATAATCATGAAGAATGGTTTACTGGAGGAAACTCCCAGGTCCTTTGATAGTTCTTGTGATATGTATTAATTTGTTGTGTATAAGTATATAGAAATAGCTAAAGTTTCCTTGTATCTTCTCCTGGGTTCTAGACAATATTATGGTATTACTTTAACAGATGTGACTATGAAGTAATGAAACAAATGAAACATTTTCTTGCATGGCTTATGGGAATAGTTATTTCATTAGAAGTACATTCCATGTTAGGGTAGTAATATTTCTTCTAAAGCATGTTATATGTAGCAGTATATGAAATATACTCACTTTATTTTCCTTGAGTAAATTGGTTGAATTTTTGCTTGAAAAGTAGATGGTGCCTCAAAGTCCATACAAAACCATTTTTTCAAATTGTTCTAATGTATAAACCAATAAGATTAAATTTACTAAGACTTTTTTTTCTCTGTAACTGAAAATTTCAGTTTTCACTGTGTTTTAGGTAAAAAAAAAAAACTTCGACTGTCCCCAGGCAAATAATTTTCACTGTGCCAGTATAGAATGTTAACATATACAAGGAGAGGATACATGAGTATTTCCTAAAAAAAAAAAAAAGGCTATCAATTGGAATGAATATATTTCAGTGACCTCCAGCAATGAATAATGTTTTTTAAAAATGAAATGCAATAGGGACAAATTTAAAGTTCTACACTTAGGTATTAAATACCAACTTCAGAAATGCAAAATGGAAAATTCTGTCAAAATGGTTGAGTGAACAGCTGTCTCTAAACCCAGATCTACTGAAGCAGTAAAATATGCCATTAAAAATAAAAGAATGGAGAGAAATCCTCACAGGGAAGAACTTGTAAAAAAAATTAGAAAGACTGAAGAAATGAGTAACTAAGAAAGACAGCCCATATCAAGTCAAGAAGCATTTATTAAGGGCCTTATACATGCCAGCCACTGAGCTGAGTAAGCTCTGGGAATACAAAGAAAGGGAGTCTCTGCCCTCAGGGAGCTCACAGTCTCAAAGGGGAGACTACATGGAAAGACCTGTGTAATATACCAGGTATGTACAGGGTAAATTAGAAGGCACTAACAGTAAGAGGGTACTAGTCAAGGTCTCCTGCAGAAGATAGGATTTAAGCTTAATCTTCAAGGAAGCCAGGGAAGCAGGAGGTGGAGTGGAGGGAGAGCATTCCAAGCATGGAAGACAATGTATGAAAATTCATAGATTTGAGAGATGAAATGTTATGTACAAGAACAGCAGGAAGACCAGATGCTGAATCATAGAATATGTAGAGGGGGAGGAGGAGAAGCAAAGGTTCATTATATTCCCTAAAATGAGGATACCAACAGTGAAGATCATTCACTCAAAGAGGCAGAAGGAGAACATCTCCTAAAGAACATTTTTCTGGGCTCTAAAAAGGAAGTTTATAAAAGATTATAGATCTGGTTTATTGAAAGAACAGTGTCCAGGTATGAGGTTGGAGACTGGTATTGGATGGTTTTAAGCAAAGCAAGCTTCAAGTACCTAGCTAATTTTTTAAAAAGATAATATCCAAAAATCCTGAGGATAGACTGGACAATAGAGGGAAAATAGTATCTGACTGTGAGGATGGAGAGATTAGGATCCAATTGTTTCAAATAAGACAATCTGCAGGTACCTAGAGAAAGAAAGGAAGGAAGGAAGGAAGGAAGGAAGGAAGGAAGGAAGGAA
>NW_027186325.1:2191885-2267113 GCF_028583685.1 Petaurus breviceps papuanus
AGGAAGGAAGGAAGGAAGGAAGGAAGGAAGGAAGGAGGGAGGGAGGGAGGGAGGGAGGGAGGAAGACATTTTTGATAGATAAGAAAACAACCAAAAATAATTTTAAAAATAACATGATTAGATGCCCCTAAAATTGATGAGAATTAGACAATAGATTAAAAAACAGAATATAAAAATTTTCTGCACACAAGAAACACACTTAGAAAACATTCATTCTTCAAAATCACATGGCAGCTTTAAAAAAAATTAATCACATATTAGGGTATAAAGAATTGACAAATGTTTGAAGGAAACATCTTTTAGAGTTTTTCCATAATAAAAGCTGTGATCATTTTTTTTAATAAGCATGATACCAAATTAGAAACTAAATTGTAGGGTCCTAAAAATAATTGTGTCAAAAAACCCAAATCTTAGAAATAATAAATAAACATATTAATGAGAACATTAAGAATGATATGTACATAGGTATGGTTTTTGTAGGAAAGTGTTTGCTGTATCAAAATAAAACTGTGTCAAAAATAAATTAAATAAAAATTTAAAACTCTCTACTATTATCCCTAATAAAAGGCAAAATAATTGTAAGAACTTAATGCCCATTAGCTAAATTTTTGAAGGTCAAATTAAACTGGTGCTTTGTGTTAACAACTCAGAAACCTGCAAAGACAAGTACAATAGGAGGAAGATGTGTTTGCATATATGTGAGTAAAAGAGCTAATGGCTTTAGTGGCCTGAATATTCAACATAAATCAACAATGATATATGGGAGGCAAAGGGAGAAAATAGTATAATGTTGAGGATAATGTCCAGAACAAGGGAGTTCACTTTAGTGCCACCTTATTTTACTCTAGTCAAACCAAACTGAAAGTACTGAATTTAATTTTGGACAGAAGATTTTAGGAAGTATAGTTACATACCTGGAGCGTTTTTAGATGATAACAACCAGGATAATGAGGACTGTGTCTTCTGCTAAAGAGAAGTGTTAGAGGTAAAGATGATAGTCATCTTTAAATATTTGAAGAGTTATCATATAGAAGAGGAATCAAATTTGTTTTGATTGGCCCCAGAAGACATAAATCTGAACAGGTGGAGAGAGAAATTTCAGCTCTATATGAAAAACTTACTGATATGAGAACTGTCTACGCATGAAATCAGTTATCCTAAGAGGCACCAAATTCTCCATTAAGGAAGCCTTTGAGCAACACCTAGATGTATACTCCAGGCTGTTATAGAGGACTCCTGTTCAGTTACAGATTAGACTAAAGGTTTTCTAAGGTCATTTTCAAACTAAAGATCAAATAATTGTTAAGAATTCTACATCTTTATGTGTTTGGATGTGGAGGAAGCAAAAATTGGTGTAAATAGTTTGGAAGATTCAACATTTTTAAGTACCTGCTGTGATAAACACACAGTAACCATGAAATAAAAATGCAAGAATTTGGTGCTATGTCATTGTAATGCCAAGTAAAACAAATGAAAAATGAATGATTTAAGTTAAAATGCTGTACTTTTTCTTGTTGCTGTTCAGTCATTTCAGTCATTTTCAACTTTTCATGACCCCATTTAAGGTTTTCTTGGGAAAGATAATGAAATGGTTTGCTATTTTCTTCTCCAGTTCACTTTACAGATGAGGAAAATGAGGTAAACAGGGTTAAGGGACTTGCCCAAAGTGAGCTTTACTATGAACTCAGGAAGATGAGATTTCCTGATTATATGACTAATGCTGTATGCATTGCACCACCTTGTACTTTTTCTACAGTGACAAATAAAATGTTTGATTTTTTTTTTCTGTTGAATTGATGGTTTTGGTGCTAAGTGGCCATACCCAGTCAGAAATTAACTGAGGATCCATTGTAAGGAAAATAACTTCTACAAAACATCAATGAGAGGAGAAATTTAATTAAAATAAATTTTTTCTCTACTATTGTAGATTTTTAAGCTTTATGCGTTTTAAGTAATATCCTTCTTCCATTTCTATAATCAAAAACATTTCCTCTTCTGTGGCCAAATTTGTGATGAGGCTCTCCAACAAAGTCCATCATATAATCTGCACTCAAAGTTTCTCTAGATTAGTGGAATCTGCTAAAATTTGTTCTCTAGGGACATAACCTTTAAGAACACAGGCTCACCTCCATGCCATGATGAGGAAGTAAAGCGGGAGGAGAAAATAAACACTAATAAATTTCTAATCTATTTTTTGAGAGAATGAAGGCAATATAAAAGGATTCAGAGGGTTTTCATAAAGAATGATTCAATAAGGTTACAAGGGAAATTACAGAGGCTTAAAATAAAAGTAAGTTTTAATTAAATGAAATGAAAAATGCAGTTTCAATCTAGCAGCAGTTTCCAATGAGTAACTGCCAAAAATGTTAGCAGATATATTGTTCTAGAGCTCTCACTGACAGAAATGGGACTGTAGATTTGGAGTTTATCTAGGAACTCATCAATGGATTGAAAGAAATGCTAAGTATTTTCTCAGTTAAGCAAAGATATATTGAAAGCACCTTTCTATTTTCTTCTAAAAATATTATTTATGAATATAAGCTCATACCTTTACATGAAATTATAGGCACAGAAATTTTAAAGTATAGTCATTTAAAAGCTATTAATACAAATAAAAATGAACAAAAACACTATTTCTGAATATAATAACTGAAAAATTCAACATTTTAGCAGACCTTTACTTAGCACCAATTATATACCACATATTATGCTAGGAACTAGAGAAACTAAGATTAAACAATATGCAGAATCGCCCCTCAATATATTTATAATCTAATAGGATTGATGACCCCACATTAAACTTCCTCTGTGAATTCCCCATATTTTAATGTGTTACCTGTGAGAGGTAGCATCCTATACTACATAAAGGTCTGGTCTGGGACTCAAGAAAACCTGGATTCAATTTCTGCTTCTGACTAGCTGTATAGCAATGATCAGTTATCCTCTCAATGTCCCAAGCAACTAAGAAAATTACACTCTGTTTACAAATGTCATAATTAACAGGCATCATTCTATAGGAATAATCTAAAACTTCTTTCAGAGAAGTATTTTAGTATCATTTTTCCAGTTTATGTTAACTGTTCTGTGGCAATTACTTGTTATCAAATATTGTCCAATTCTTAAGAGAATTCCTGATTTAAAAAAAAAAAAAAGAAAATCTTTGAAGATACAGACCCTTATCTAAGGATCCTATAATAAAAATACCGCTACCTTCCTTTCCTTTCTCTTCCCTTCCCTTTTCTCTGTCCACAAAGGGTATCATACCCTTACTCATGGGTGCTCTGCCCAAAGGAATGTAAATTTTGATCACAAAATATCCTTGCATTTAGAGGCTAGATTTTTTTCTGAAGGACCATGTCTTAAACACAAATCACTCTGGCTCTCATTAATTGGTCAACAATAGGTCCAAGTCCAAGACCCACTTTGTCACCATTTGGACCCTGATTTACTCAGAGTGAATATAAAAAAAAAAAAAACATTTGTTCCTGTTTGGGCCAGAAACCCTAAGGTCTTCCCTCTCAGATTGATTTTTTTTGACCAGATAAAAGAGATCATTCTCTGCCTCCTTTCTTACATAGTCTCAATAACTGAATGGGCATTGCCTAGGTCAAACTGAGGCCTGTTAAAGATCTTAGCTAAAAGAGGTCAAGGTCTCCCACTGCTTCAAAGGCCATCTCCAGTTGTCTTGATCTGTATCTGACCACTGGACCCAGATGGCGGCTCTGGAGGAGAAAGTGAGGCTGGTGACTTTGCACACCCTCCCCCCCCACTTAAATCCAATTTACTTGCATGTCATGGCATCACCTCCCTGATGTCATGGTCCTCTTTGAGAAGGAAGGACAAACAATAACAATAAAAATACTACCTTGTTTTAGTATGGGGTTTTAGAGTTGTCCAGAGCTTGTCCAGTTCTAATCTCTTATTGGGTCTCCATAAAGAATTCTGTGAGGCAGTATGGGAAAGTGAGACAAATATATGAAGTGATGGAGTTGACACTATCTAGAACAAAGAAGTTTAGATTGTGAATCAAAAATCTTGGGTTGGAATCTAGATTCTGCCACCTATCAAATTATGTTCCTTGAGCAATTAATTTCAACTCTCTGGACCTCAGTTTCTTTATGAATGGGTTAGACTATATCATCTCTCAAGTCACATCAAATAAAATTTTTTTTAAATTCATAGTTATTAAGTGATAGGCTTTGTTTGCAAGCTACAAAAATGATCACTTGATTCAAAAACGCAATTATTTCCATCTTTTAAAAGGCAGTTTAAAAACATTGTTTTTGGTATAGTTATTAATTAATCAGTTCAATACAAGTAGTCAGTTGTGACCCATAGTCATAGGTTTGAAAAATCATGATCTATTGACATGAGACAAATATTTTGCAATCTGGTGTTTTTGTCTGATTTGACATGATACATGCTGAAGAATAAAGTTCTGTTAGCTGGGGAAAAAATCATTTGCCTTATCTGAATCCACAGAAAGAATTGGGACTGAGTGAATCTAAAGGGATGACATTTTGCCCCTTATCCTGGAAGAGAAATATTGCAAGAAGCAGGACAGAGGACAAACAAGTAAGCTAGTTGCAGGATTAGATTCTAGTTTGAGCAGACCATGTAAGAGAGGAGGAAAAATATGAGGTGGCCAGTATGGAGAGTATTCTAACCTCATCTGGGGTTCCACTGCTCCTGAAGTTGGTTTCTCATTAGTGTCACAGAACACCTGAGTCTATAACTAAAGATGGCAGATTATTATGGACTTTTCCATCAGAAATATCTTTCAGGGACTGTTACGTCTAACTCTCCTTCCCCATCATTTTCCTTTGTGTGTGTTAGAGGTCCAGGATGGGGGAAAGAGATATAGAATCCAAAGTTTTTCTGTTCTTTAAAGTTGATTTAAATTTTAGGTTTAATTAGTTTGACTCTGGCTTAGATAAAGTTCTGATCAATAATTATAGCTGTTGCTTCCTTGTTTTATCATCTGTGCATAGAGAGGTGCACAAAAGAGACAGAAAAAGCAAGAATGTTACTGACAAAAACAGAAAAGAAACAGAGACAGAGAGAAAGCCAAAACAATCAGAGACAGATAAACACACACAGACAGACACACAGAAACAGAACAAATTCTGTCTGAATTGTCCAGGGATGAGTTCTCTCTAGCTAAGGAATATGGAGAGAGGGTCTTATCAATTGTTATTTTTTGTAAGCTTACAAAGCAGAATTTAAAAAAAAAATGAACATAGATCTCATGATTCCTCTGGGCACAACTGAGCTGAAACTGTCTCAGGGGAAAGCAGCCTCAGTAAATAGAAACTTCCCTCAGAGGCAGTTAACCTCAGACAATTTTATTCCCATTATTCTTTCGTGAGAAATAATTGAGTCATCATTACATATTACCACAGCATCATAAATTTAGTCTCGGTAGGGACCTTAGAACCTCCCCAATCCAACCCCATTATTTTACAGTAATACAAAATAGAAAGATCAGTGAATTGTCCCTGAACATTTGAACCTAGGTCTTCCTAACTCCAATGTGCCGAATAGTTTGTGATTTAATCAAGTACAACTATGCACTATATAAAAAGTTTACATGTTAAAACCTCTTCTGAGAGCAATTTGGTGGAACTGGAAGGCATTATTAATTTCACTCCTGGAAGTAATTATTAAAAATAATGGGTTTTTATGGACTGTGGTGTGTGCACAGCATGGAATAACCCAGTTGCTACAAGAAACTCAAGAAGACAGATCAATATGTTTCCATAATAATTTTATGTTAAATCAAATCATAATGAATGTTTCTTATGGATAACAAAGTATAATTAAATAATTTATTTTCTTAAGAATTAATAATATTATTTCTCTACTTATCCACTGCTTGCCCTGTGAAGGAGCATGTGTTTAATCTAACTGAATTAAGTTTAGTGCAAGCAGAGTAAGACACAAAGTGATTTTCCTGAAATTCAGATCTAACCATATCATGCCCTTATTAAATAAATTCCAATGACTCCCTATTATCTTTAGGATTAATTACAAGCTCTGCTAATATTTAAAGCTCTTTATAATCGGGATCCATTCTACTTTTCCATCCTTAGTACATACTACTCTCCTCTGTGTCCTCTATAATCAGCCAAACTGTACTTCCTGATGATCCTCACACATGACACTCAATCTCCCATCTTCTTGCCTTTGTACTGTTTGTACCCAGTGTCTGTATCCATCACCTCATGGAGTACCTATTTTCTTTCAAGACTCATATCAAGCTCCACCTTCTCCATAAGGCCTTTCCGGGTCCCCAAATGCTAATATCTTCCTCCTACCCTCCAAGGTTGCATTGTATATGTTTTATGTGTCTAATATTGTATAACTACATTCCCATTAGAATTTAAGCTTCTTGAAGGCATAGACTTTCATTTTTTTCTTTGTATCCCCAGAACCTGGCCTTGTAGATATATAGTAGATACTTGATAAAGGTTTGCTGATTAATTGGTTAATTCATTGAGGCAGTAAGACATCTCAGTTTCTTCATTTAAGTATCTCTAGTCCAGGGGTGGGGGATCTGTGACCTTGAGGATATATGTGACCCTCTAGGTCCTCAAGTACAAATCCAGATTTTGTCAACGGGTCACACTTGAGGACTAGAGGGCTATATGTGGCCTTTAGGTCACAGGTTCCCCACCCCTATACCTAGGCAATTTCTCCAGTGGAATTAAGGATAAGGACTGTTTCATGTTTGTATCTTTCATGTCTAGCCCAGTGCCTGACACATGGTAGGCTCTTAATAAATGAATTCTTGTTAAAAAGAATTTAATTAGAGCATTTACTTTTGAACATTTGCATTTTCCCTAGAGAAACATAAACTTTTCTTCAAAACTGCTTCTCTTGTAAGAATTCTCAGTGCATCTTCCTTCCATGTAGTTGCTAAAGTGACTGTGATATTTGCAACTATGAGTGCTTAAGATCACTGTGCATTTCTTCTCTCAAGCTGTGGATCCTGATAACCTTCTCTATTATTTGATTTTTCTTTGATGAGTAAATGGAACCAGTGGTTTATAAATGTGTTCTTGCCTAGCATATATCCAAACTCATGCCCACACATGTGTAGGTTCTGACTGACTGAAAGCAGTAGAGATTGAAGTCTTTAGCCATAGGAAATTCTGGATCATCATCTCCTTTGGGAAATGCAAGCATTATTTATGAATAGAATCTTCCTATTTAACATACTCTTACTTGGTGGTGCTGAAACATTCTCACCTTTTTTTTTTCTTTCTAATGTCTCATAGCTGAAGAATTGAAGTTTTGCTGCTGCTGCTGCTATTGCTGCTGCGATTATTGTTTTTGTTGTTTTTAATGTTGTTGTTCAGTTCTTTCAGACATGTCTGACTCTTCATGCCCCAATTGCAGTTTTCTTGGCAAAGATACTGGAATTTTTGCATTTCCTTCTCCAGCTCATTTTACAAATGAGAAAACTGAGGGTAAAAATGTTAAGTGACTTGCCCAGGGTCACATAGTTAATCAGTTTCTAAAGCCAGATTTAAACTCAGGTCTTCCTGCCTTCTAGTCCTACATTCACTGCAATCATCAAACTATTCTTACTTGGTGATGCTGAATTACCCCCACCCCTTTTTTTCTTTCTGATATCCCTAGCAGAAGAATTGAAGTCACCAGAAATACAGTGGAGAGGCACACTGTGGGCATGAGCAATTATGGGTCAGGTACTGTACTAGCTTCTCTAGACATAAAGATGAAAGTGAAATATTGCCTACTTCCAAAGAGTTTACAATCCACAGGGGAGACAACCTATATATATAAGCATAAGCAGAATAAGTGCAAAATAAATACACATACCTTGGAAGAAAGTGCACTAACAATTAGGGGCAATCAGAAAAGGCTTCACTTGAGCTGTGTCTTGAAGGAAGAGAGGGATTCTATAAAAAGATGAATAGGGAGCACATTCCAGAGATAGGGCTCAGCCATTATAAAAATACAGAGATAGGAGATGTTCTGCCATGTATTAGGGGCAGAGAAGGCCAATTTGTAGAAAAGGAAAAATGTGTAATAAGACTGGAAAGATGGATTGAGCTCAGATTGTGAAGTGCTTTGAACAATTGTTGTAAGGTAACCCAAATCACATGCCACCTGATTTGGAGCCCACCATTAAGCCCCTTTATATTTGTCTTTGTTTTTATCATAAACCCTGTAACTGCTTGTAACAGCTTAAAGGCATTATCCTGGGCAAGAGTTACCCAAGGCATAGTTCTCACTCTCTTAATTTTTCTTAAGTTAGAACTTCCCCTAAATCAGTAAGCCTTGAAACAGCTGCATGTATAAGGATTATGGTGAAAGCCTGTTTAGAGATCATGGGGCAAGTCTATGCTGACCAAACAAGGTCCTCCACCCAAGATGTTGACCAAGCAGGGTCCCCCACACCCTTCACCTAGAACATGACCCTGACCTGTTCCATGACCCTAGCCTGTTTGGAGAATTCCACTGCCCCTGTGCCCTCCACCCTGTTCTAGGAAAGACCCTGATCATGTCATTGTACCCTTGCGCCATATTTCCCAAATTAACCCTGAACTATGGATCAAACCAATGGCTGTTCTTGGCTTCTGTATGTCACTGTTTATGCTATCTCCCCTCCTCAATTGTGGTTTTTACCTTTATAAACTCAGTCTGTACCCCGATACAGGGCTGCCTGATTTGAGTGTATACTCTAGGCAGTCACACGCTTGATCAATAAATGGACAACTAAATTTATCTAAAAACCCAGATCTCAGCTCTCTCTTATTCTCTTCACAACAAATAAACAGAAAAGTATATATTTTGTCCCAGAGGCAATAGAGAGTCACTGTAGATTACTGAGTAGAAGAGAAATGAACAAATATGAGCTCAAGCAGCACATTGAACCATATTACCAAAGAACCAGCATGAGATGTCATCAAAGAAATGTAAGACAGGATAACAAAAGCTGCGTGTTACATCAGTATTCATGATTATGAAAAACAATAAAGGCCCCACAAATATCTGGTGGACCCCCTTTAGAAGACTTATGGAAGGGTATGGTCAAGGATTGCCCAAGGGGAAAAGGTATAAAGGCTTGCAAGCTATATCACTGGAGAGAATACTCACATTGATGAGGTAACAGATCACATCTTCAACCTACTGAAGTATCAAAAGATATCTCCTAGGGATTCTTAGGAAATTGCATTGGGATTTCATGGTTGTTATTGTTGTTCCCTTGTTCTCAAAGAGGACAGATGACATCATGAGCATTGACTTGCACTTGAACTGGATTTGAGTGAGGCAGAACAATACAAAGTCATCAGCCTCACTCTCTCCTCCACAGTCATTGGAGTCCAGCAAGACAAAGGTCAAGATAACTGGCAATGGCCCAAGCTCAGTGGGTGATGTTGACCTTTTTAAATTAAGGTCTTTCCTAGATCTCAGTTTGTCTGAAGACATCCCCATTCAATGACTAAGAGCTAGGTAAGAATTGAGACAAAATATGGCCCAATTTATCCTTCCAAAAATATCAATCTATTGTTTCAGCTATAATACAGAGACTAAGCTGGACTAAGTAGCTCTCAGAGACAGAGCCCATTAAAAATGTGTCAGGTTGAAAATCAGAAAGGTGTTTTGAGTAGAGACTTTGAAGGAAGAAAATACTACAGCTAAAGAAGGGAAAGTAAACTCTTCTTAGAGTAAGGAGAGTAAGGTTTGGGTAACTGCTCTGCTACTGTGTGATCTTGACAAACCACTTAACCTCAATGGCCCTACAAAATAAGGAGTTTCAGCTAGATGATCTCTAAGGTACCTTTTAATGATAACATTCTCTGAAACTGTAAAAAGAGACTAAGAGTTAACAAATCAGAAAATATTACAATCATTGGAAGAAATCTTAAACATGAAAAATAATAAACAATGAAATAACTTCAAAAATATGAAGTTCTTGTCACATCTTTAATGTTCAAAAGCATTTTAAAAATTGTTTCTTATATGAGGATATAGGATATTATTTATCTCTGCCCAAATCTTAAAACACATACATACATTATTTAATGAGCTAGATGCTTTCATTTGCTTGGCAGATACCAGTAGTTCAAAATCTCATTGAGCTCAATATGTATAACTCAATAAGCATAATAGGTACACTCCAAGGAGCTAATTGGGACCACAGGATACATACATAAATAACCATATTTCAAAATAAAATACTAATATACAAGAAAGATAAAAATGAACTGTATGTACAAAAATATTTATAGCAGCTCTTTTTGCAGTGGCAAAGAATTAAAAATCCAGGGGATGCCCATCAACTGGGGTATGGCTAAACAAACTGTGATATATTAATTAATGGAAAACTATTGTGCTATAAGAAATGAGGAGCAGACACACTTCATAATAACCTGGAGAGACTTACATAAACTGATGCTGAGTGAGGAAAGCAGAACCAGGAGAACTTTGTACACAATTACAGACACTATGTATGTGCGATGACTAACTTTGATAGACTGGGTTCCTCTCAGCATTGCAAGGTTATAAGACAACTCCAAAAGACTCATGATGGAAAGAGATATCCACATCCAGAAAAAGAACTATAGAGTTTGAATGCAGATTGAAGCAAATTACTTGCTCTCTCTCTCTCTCTCTCTCTCTCTCTCTCTCTCTCTCTCTCGTGTTTTGTTTCCTCCCTTCATTTTCATTGTTCATTCCATTGGTTATAATCCTTCTTTATAATTTGACTAATGTTTAATGTGAAGGTACTTGTAGAACCTATATCAAATTGCATGCCACCATGGTGGGAGGGGAGGAGAATTTGGAACTGAATGTTGTAAACTAAAAGTAAATAAATAAATTTTTAAAAGAAAGGTAAAAATGAAGTGCTATAAGAATTCAAATTAACATACTATTTTGGGATTTTCATGGAGAAGGTGGCATCTGAACAGGCCCATGAATGGCAACTTGGAAGGACTCCAGTGTCAGGGACTCGTTTCTCTACTTGACAGATATGTAAAATGAAGCTCAGAGAGGTTAAATTTCTTCTCCATGTTTACACAGCTAGCAAGTGTCAAAGTCCGGATTCAAACCCAAGTCTTTGAGTCCTATACTATTTCTACCACAACACTGAAGATTTTTGAGGAGGGAAATGATTATATTTACATGTATAGGGTGGGGTCATTAACTTCAACCCTCCATTTAAGAAAGAGAACTCAGCTGAGATATCTCTTCATTTCTCACCTGGATGCATTACTCTGAGACTTCTCTAAAGTTCATTGATTTCAGAGATTGTCATCTTTTCTTATTTGTTTCCTCAGTACTTAGTACACTACCTGGCACTTGGTAAGTGCTTAGTAAAGGTTGATTGATTATTACTGCCTGATAAATTTTAAGCTACTTGAGAGCAAGTTTTCATTTTTGTCTTTTATCCTTAGCACCTAGTACATTGCTGAAACATAAGTACTTAATAAATGTTTATTGCTTGATCTTTGGACTAGATTGGCTTTTAAAATAAAGTAAAATATGCAAAGAAATTTGTCCTTAAAACTTAAACTGAAATATTTTCAGGGAGTGTTGACAGCCATAACTTTCTGACCTTTCCTGAGAACTTAAGCCCCAATAAGAACTCTCTAAAGGTCAGTTCTATTTACTTCGTAGTGCTGAAGCTCCAGAAAAAAAAAATACATCTACTAAAGTCACCCTGGAGGGTATCTGTGAATGGGAATGTGAAAATAAAAATGATATTTCAGCTTAAGTGAAAATAACTTCCCACAATTAACCAAAAAATGTCTGCCTTAAACACACAAAATGAATGCATCAATAAAAATATCATGGTCGCAGATTAATTCTTGAAATAAAAATTAAACAAGAAATTCAGAAATCATTTATCCCACACACCAGCACACTGTTTTTTTTATGTAAAACCATTTAAATACACCAACACAATACCTACCATTCCTCCAATGCCCCTCAATACTCTCTCTCTCTCTCTCTCTCTCTCTCTCTCTCTCTCTCTCTCTCTCTCTCTCTCTCTCTCTCTCTCTCTCTCTCTGTTTTTCTGTCACTCACTCACCCACTCACTCTGTCCTACACAAAGCAAGTCCTTAACTTACAAAGCAGGTTACCAACATGTATAAGTTAGTTGTTTCAGTCCCAGGGATAAATTTTCCAATGCGCTCATAATATGCACTTTCACCTCTACTTTTCAGACAATTCCCTAAAAGGTGACAACTTATAATGTGGGAGAAATATTGGGTCTGTAACCTTCCTCAAACACTTAAGAGTTTTGTGATTCTGGGCAATTCACTTCACCTCTATCAGTCTCATCAATAAAGTGGAGATAATAATAGCACCTGTTGTGAGGATTAACTGAGATAGCCTATGTAAAGCACTTTGCAAACCTTAAAATGCTATATAAATGCTAGCTATCATTATTACATTTGCAATGGAAAACATTCTAGACAACAATTCTATTAACATAAAAATTAAACTAAAAAAAACTGAGTAATCAAATTATCAAATGAGCTAATATTTGTACATTGATTAGCAGAGTTCCTGGCTCATAGTAGGTGTTTAATATCTGCTTGTTACTTTCTCATTATACCTTCCCTAACTAGAAAGCTAGTTCTTGAAGGAAAGCAGGCTGAATTAGAGAAAAATCAGGCTTCATCTTTGACTCCTTCCTCTCCACCCCATTTATCAACAAGCCCTGATCAATCTTCCTCCAAAATGTCTTCTGGATTCATGTCCTTTTTCCTTCTTACACTTCCTTGGTCTTGATCCTTCTTCCTTTGTCCATAAATTAATTAAAGAAGTTGAAAGCTGACGCTAGTGGCACTACAGATCATGTTTTGTTACATAGTGGTTCCTATTTCCAGGTTCTAATGTCTTTCAAGAACTAATTCCTTCTGCCCCTGCCCTTATCCTGAATGAATTCCTTTGTTGGTTAGGTTCTCCTATAATGTTTGATAACTTCAAATAGATGCATGCCAATGTTTGTGACATTTCCCAGTCTCCCCCACTTCCCCTGGTACCCACATTATGCTAGGATCTCTTTAGGTACTAAGGTAAGGATGCAGAATACATACTTAAAGCCACAGAAAGAATCCTTAATCTTTCTTTAAAATAAAAATACATATAGTACTCCAAAACCTTGCCCAGGGGCATTACTCATATCCTGTAGTATCCATAGTTTGGAAACAACATATTTCTGATGTAGAGCTAATTGTGTGAAATGCAAGAATAGTAATTTTTTGCAAAGCTAACTCTTCAAAATATACATCACATCAAAATTAGCACAGTTTGAAAGAAAATTAAGGGTTGTTTTTTCTGTACGAAGTACAAGATCTTTAAAAAGAATTATAAATCGAATACCCTTAAGCTATGTGCCTGATGTAGATGATTAATGGTCTGTTCCCAGACTGCTACCCAAGCCTGCTAAAAGTTTAGTAATTGGAACCTCATTAATTAGAAGTCTAGTTACATGCTTATTTAAAGTTATTTTGTTATTGTTGTTAAAGGAATATTGGTAATGGAGAATGTGTTCTATGTTTTAGCAAGGAAGCCAACATTTTTTCCACGTCTTCTTTCATGGTTCTTTGGATATGATTTCCCCTACTTTGTTCATTAGTGGTCCTATAGCTGTCCTTTTTGCTCCCAGTATTATCATTACAGAAGACCCTCATGCATCCAGTACATGGTGGGTTGTCTGGGAGTGTTAGTGTAAAGGTGGTCATTCTCCATGACAAAACCAACACCTCTACTTGTACCATTTATCCAATCCTTGATTATTTCCTCTGGCAGAGTCACCTCAAAGTCATTCCTTTCTAATCTTCAGTCTTTCTTTATCTTCTAATTTACTTCCAGCTACCTCCAAACACACCAGCCTCCCTTATCCTACACACACACACACACACACACACACACACACACATACTCACACTCCACAAACTTTCACTTGTCTCTATTATCCCTCCGAATTATTCTACTGTTATCTCTCCTTTCACTGAGAGGACTGGTAAACCAATGGCATTTATTTTGTTCATGTTGATTGATTGTCAGTCACTATGTAATAAACATTTATTAAATGCTTAACATGTGCCAAATATTTTGATGACCTCTGGACATGCAAAGAAATGCAAAAATAGTCCTTTTCCTCAGGGAGTGTGGATTCTAATGTAGGCGATAACACATAACTAAGTATATACCTAATATTTACTGAGTAGATGGAAGGTAACTGAGAGGGGAAGTGACTATCAACTGTGAGAGACAGGAAAGGCCTCCTATAGGAGATAAGACTTAAGTTGTATCTTAAAGGAAATGCAAGGAAACTTCGAAGAGTAAGTGGGGACAGAGCATTCCAGTCGTGGAAACATACATAGAAATGGGGTATCAGGAGCTAAGCTGGAGGAACTACATCAGTGTAGCTATGATATAATTTGGGTGTATCAAAGACTCATGGAGGAGAGTAAAGTGTAAGAAGGTTGAAAATGTAGGAAGGAGTCAGATTATGAAAAACTTAAAATGACAAGCAGAGGACTTTATAATTGATCCTGGAGGTAACAGGGAGCCACTGGAGTTTGTTGAGAGGAGGGTGATATAGTCAGACCTACATTTTAGAAAAATCACTTGGATTGCTAAATGGAGGGTGGATCTGAGTGGGGAAAAAGTTGGGCAGGAGGACAAAAAGACAGGGAAGAAGTGATGTGAATCTGAAATCCGGTTTTGGCTATATGAGTGGAGTCATGTGATTGTTTACATGAGATAATGTTAAGGTAGAAAAGACAAGATTTGGCAATGACTTTGGGCTATGTGGTTTAATGAGAGTAAGAAGTTGAGAGTAAAATTAAAGGTACAGGCTTGTGATTTGGAGAGGTGGAGCATCCTTGATAGTAAATTGGAAAATCTGGAATTGGGGAGGATTTGGAAGAAAGGAAATAAGTTCTGTTTTGGACCTGTTAAATTTGAGATCTCTATGGGACATCTAGGTTAAGACATTCCAGAAGCAGTTGGAGATATGTGCAGAGAGTCCAGGGCTGGATTAGGGAATCAAGTAGTCAGGTACATTGAATTATTCATATTTAATACATTATTTATAGCATTCTGCTTGAGGTCTTTCTGCTTCGTTTTATAAAAATAGTTAACTTTTTTACTATTGTCAATATCTTTTTGATTATTTTTTTTAGTTTTTTTTTGTTACATTTTGTTTCAAACTGTCTTGCTCCCTCTTCACCCCATGTTAGAGAAGGTTACCATTTGACACGGCTTTATAAATGCATGTAAAACCATACTATGCAGACTTGTATCTATCAGTTCTTTCTCTGTAGATGGATAGCATCTTCCTTCATAGGTCCTCTGTAGTTGATTTGAGTATTTATTATACTCGAAATAACTTGGTTGTTCAAAATTATTCTTCAAACAATATTGCTGTTACTGTATATAGTCCTTTTTTGATTCTATTCATTTCACTTTTCATTATTTCATATGTTTCCATAATTTTTTTCTAAAATTAATCAGCTCATCATTTCTTACAGCACAGTAGTTTGATCACAATCATATGCACTGCTATAACTATTTTAGGATATATGGGTTCTTTCCATTTTTCCCTGATAACCTTAGGAAACAGATCCAATAGCAGCATTGCTGGGTCAATGAGTATACACAGATTTTTGACTCTTTGAGCATAATTCCAAATTTCCAAAGTGGTTGAATCAGTTCACAGTTCCACCAACAATGTATTAATGTCCCAATTTTTCCACATGCTCTACAATATATCATTTTCCCCTTTTATCATTTTAGCCAATCTGATAGGTGTGAGATGATACTTCAAAGTTGATTTAATTTGCATTTCCCTGATCAATAAAGATTTGAAGCATTTTTGTCATATGACTTTATATAACTTTGACTTCTTTATCAAAAAAACTGCCTATTCATGTCCTTTGGCCATTTAGCAATTGGAGAATGACTCATATTCTTACAAATTTTAACAAAGTTCTCTATATATTTGGGATATGAGAACTTTATCCAAGAAACAGTCTTTAAAATTTTTCCTATTTTTCTGCTTTCCTTCTTATCTTGGCTATATTGGTTTTATTCATACAAAAGCTGTTTCATTTGATGTAATTAAAATGATCCATTTTACATCTCATAATACTCTCAGTCTCTTGTTTATTCATAAATTCTTCTCCTATCCATAAGTATAATAAGCAATGTGTTCCATGTTCTAATTTTCTTATGGTATCTTCCTTTATATCTAGGTCATGTATCTATTTTGACTCTATCTTGGTAAATGATGTAAGATATTGGTCAATACCCAATTTATGTCAGACTGCTTTCAAATTTTCCCAGCAATTTTACCAAATACTACACTTATCCCAAAATCTTAAATCTTTACATATCTCAAACACACAGTTACTATAATCATTTACTACTGTGTATTTTATGTGTCCTCTGTTCCATTGATCCACCCCTTCACTTCTTAGCCAGCACTAGATAGCCTTGATAATTATTGCATTATAATGGAGTTCAAGAACTGATACTATTAAACTTCCTTCCCTTATTTTTTTTTAAATTTCCTTTGATATTCTTGATGTTTTGACCTTCAAAATGAATTTTATGGGGATAGCAACTCTTCAGATATTATAGAGATTCATTTATGATAAATTATATTTTGTTTTGTTTTTTAAAAACCTGAATGAAAAGAATCTAGCACTGGAAATAACCTTAGAGGCTATCTAGTCCAATTTCCAATCCAAAGAAGGAATGCTTTTTATAACAATGCTGGTAGGTAATTATTTATCCAGCTTCTGCTTGAACATTGCCAGTGAAGGGGGCTCGCTATGTCATGACTCAACTCAACACAGTCCTTTTCTACTTACTAGGAAGTTGTTGTATTGAGGAAAGATCTGATTTCATCTAATTCTCACCCACTGGTCCTAGTTGTATCTTCCAGAATTATGCACTAGAAGTCCTAGCCTTTTATTTCCAAGAAAATGTACATTATTTTTAATGGATATTTATTCTTTATCTTCAAAAGAAACATTTCTATTGAAAATTAATTTTCTCATTTTCCTCCCTTAAACTAGTGGGAAATGTTCATCACTAGGTTTGCTGTTGGGTATTATGCCAGTCATAATACCTCTCAAAAGCCATCTAATAAGTTGTAGAAGGGCTGATCTGTGTCTGTGGAGAGTCTAACCATCCTGATGAAATCCCAGATCCTAAAAGTAAAAATAATAGGGAAAATTTATATAATGCTTTAAGATTTGAAATAACTTTGCATACATTATCTCCTTATTAAATTAAAAAAATCCTATCAATTAGGTACTTATTGCAGGTATTAAAAGTTATATATATATATATATATATATATATATATATATAACCCATTTTATAGATGATAAAACTTAGACTTAGAGAGGTTTAAGTCACTCATTTGTGTTCCTACAGCTAGTAAGCATCCCAAGTAAGATATGAATCCCAGTCAGTCTGACAGTAGCACCAACTTTCTTTCCAGTAGCTCACACTGCCCCTCTATCCAGAAGAAAAAAAACAGAAGATCTCATAGCCTGAACTTAGAATTTAAAGGAAAAAAGATAAAATGGCCTAGTGATCTATACTAATTTTGAAGGCAAAACTAAATTTCACATCTTTCTCTGAAATTTATAGTAGTGTTGATGTGTTGTTTATTTGATAGTTTCTTAGAACATTTGTAAGTATGAAGGGAAAAGAAAAAAAACAAAATGTTTTAGATATTGAAAATCTAATAATCAAGACACATTTTCATCCAATGTTTTTAGGGAGGGTCATGCTGAAAACAGAATGATGGACCATAATGACCCCTCAAGGACCCAAATAGGTCAGTCTATATATATCTATGACTCATTCAGGCTACAATTTTTACAGAAAGACCACAAGTCACTAATTGGTTTTAATATATTTGACCTTAAAAATCATAACATAGAAATGTCTCTTCCAGAAATGTGATTAAAAAGAACATATAGTAATTTTCTGAGGGAAAATAGAATCAGAAGCATAGCAAAACAATGAAATTTCATCTAGGGGAGGATTCTGGGAAGATGGAATAGGTCAGAAAACTTTCAACTCTCCAAATTTCCTTCACAAAAAAAGACAGAACATCACCTCAGAGAAGCAGAAATAAACATGAAGTAAAGAAAAGAAAATAAAAAATAAACATGAAGTAAAGTTGTCTTCCTAAGACAATTTGAGAAGACCTTGGGAAAGACCCAGCCTCCAGGAGTGGAGGTTTGGCCTGAGTGAAGTACGAACACCTATAGGCCAACTCTGCAGAATCAACAAACAGTAAACCCCCGGGGACAGCTGGGTTGAGAGGCAGTCTCAGTCTTAGAAACTCACAGACAGTATAGGGGTCTGACCTCTAAGTAGCATAATACTGAAGGACCTTCCACTGTTCAGGAAGGCCAAGCTTAGCTGGGCTGACCAGACTTATCTGGTGCTATGGCTTGGGGAATAAGGAGCTAGCATATTCCTGGTGATTGTAGTAGTGAGGGTCAGGCATCCTGTTGGCTGCGGGTACTTGCAGGAGAGCAGAGTCCCTGGTTTAGTTGTGGGGCAGAGAGGACAGCTATGATTTCCAGCCACCTGAGGGCCTACAGTGTTATAGGAATGTAAATTTTTAAGATCTTCCCTGCCCCTAGGTTAAGTGCACCTGAAACCTGCGGTGGGAGGCTTGTTTTTCAAGAGATATTTTGTGATTGGGCAGTGGATCAAAAGGGTTGTTACATTCTCTGACCCAGGAGAAGGCTATATTAGCCCTGATGGGAGGCTTTGCTTTGGGGCTCACTTTGAGAAATGTTGTGCGATTTGACCAGATGAAACTCTGGGCAGCTGTTGTTGAGAGCCCCCTGGCTTTGAAAACCCAGATGTTGATGCTTCCCTCTCTGGTAACTGTGATTTGGTATGGATGTATGTAATGGTTGGACAGTTTGGAAGCCTGTCTGCTGAAATGTTCTTGTAACTTATGCTTGTAACCTCTGTATATTCTGAAGTTCAGGGTGCTGACCTTTTCCCCCTGAACTAGGTAAACAATATATGTTTGATTGATTAAAGCAAGATTGTTAACCTATTTTGAGTTGCTTTCCTTTAGCAAAACAGATCTAAGAACCTGTGTTGGCAGCTACCCTGGGGATGATGGGGTGTTTGCTACTACATGCAGGGAGTAAGATCATTTGCAGGACAACATGACTGGGCACCCTAGCTATGGTTTAAGAATGGAGAGGAGAGCCCAAGGTTGGGCCCCAAGACAGACCTCAAAAAATAACAGTAAGGAGGACCTGAGACTTGGATCATTATTCTCTGTACCTTGGGACCACAATTTGATTACACTAATAGCTGCTAATAAATAAATAAAACGAGTAGGCAAAGGAGCAAGGACCTTGCCATAGATAGTTACTATGGGGATAGAGAAGATTTGGTTCATATTCATAGGAAGATAATAGAGCTTAAAAAGTCACTCCTTTGTCCATAAGAAATATCAAATGGTCCCTAACATAAAAAGATTTCTTGGAAGAACTTTAAAAGGATTTTAAAAATCAAAGAGATTGCATAAAAAATTTAAAAAGATAAGAGTAATCCAAGAAAATTATAAAAAGAAAGTCATCTAACTAGAAATAGAGAATCAAAAACTTAAGGAACAAAATAATTCCTTGAAAACTAGAATTGGTCAAAGGGAAGCTAATGACATTCTAAGATACCAAGTTATCATAAAATAAAAAGAATGAAGAAAAATAGAAGACAAAGTGAAACATCTCATCAGAAAACCAAGGAATCTGGAGAATAGATTGAGGAGAAATAATCTAAGAATCATGGGATCACCTGAAAATTATTTTTAAAAAAATCTTAATACAATATTATGAGAAATTTTTGAGGAAAAATCACCTTAAAGAAAGCAAAATAAAAACAGAAAAAAATTCACTGATTACCACCTGAAAGAGATTCCAGAAGGAAACTTATAGGAATATCATAGCTAAATTTCAAAGCTCCAAGGTGAAGGAGAAAATATTGGAAGAAACAAGAAAAAAAAATTTAAATCATGGAGCTGCAAAAAATTACACAAGATCTAGCAGTTACTATGCTGAAGGACTGTAGGTCTTTGAATACTATATTCCATAGAACAAAAGAGTTAATGTTACAACCAAGAGTAACCTACCTAGGAAAATTAAATATAATACAGATTTTTTTTAATAGGACATTTAACAAACTCAAAGACTTTTAGGTTTTTGTGACAAAGCCCTCAGAAATTAAGAGAAATTTTGACCTATAACATCTAGGTAAACATTAAAGACCACTTGTAAGTGACTCAGTGAGGTCAAATTTTTTACTTCATATATGTGGAAAATGTTAGCATTACTCTTATAACTGTCATTTTTATTTGGGTAGATTGACAGAAAGGCTTGGGCTGAGTGGAATATGATGGAGTGATTCTAAAAAATAAAACTGTATAGGGAGAAATAAAAAGCGGTAATTGTCTCATACAAATCAGGCATAAGAGGAAAATTTGGTACAGAAGAAGCTCATAGTAGGGAGGATAGGGAAGGCTGGAATCTTACTCCCATTGGGAATAGGTTAAACAGCAGATAACATATATATCTAGAAGAATATAAAAGTCTTCTAAATTCAGAAAGAAATAAAAGTGCAAGGAAATAGGGTGGAGGGGAGAGGATAAGGAAGGTACTCAGAGGGGTGGGTTGGTTAAGAGATAGGAGAGCAAAATAGCAGGTACAAGTAAAGTAGAAGGGTGAGGTGGAATATGGCAAATAGGGTTTGAAGGATACTGAGGAGAAATAGGAAGGAGAAAAATACACAAGTAATTGTAGTTTAGAATGTGAATGGGGGCGGGGCAGGGAGGATAGATGACACAGTGAATAGAACACTGGCCCTGGAGTCTTGAGGACCTGAGTTCAAATTCGACCTCAAGCACTTGACACACTTATTAACCATGTGACTTTGGGCAAGTCGCTTAACCCTAACTGCCTTCCAAAAAGCAAAAAAAAAAAAGAAAGAAAGAAAGAAAAAGAAAAAAGAAAAGAATGTGAATGGGATAAATTTACCCAAAGAATGGAAATGGATAGCAGATTAAAAATTTGAATTCAACAATATGTTGTTTCAAAAAAGATTATAAAAATGAGAGATACACACAAAGATAAAATAAAGGGCAGAAGAATTTAGAATGTAAAAAAAAAGCAGGGATAGTAATCATGATCTCAGACAAAGTTAAAATTAAAATAGATTTAATTAAAAGTGAAAAATAGAGAAACTATACTATGTATCAGTAATATTATTTAGTATTCTTTTCGACCATTTAATATACCTAGACTTTATAAAATACCAGAGCTTTTGCCTGCCAAAACAGACACAAGAACTATATGGACATAAATATCAAACTTTTAATACAAATAAACCCAGATCTAAATAATTGAAGTAGTATTTGTTGTTCATGGGCAGGTAAAGCAGATATAATTTTTTAAATGAGTACTTCACCTATTTAATCTATCTATTCATTGTCATACCAATTCAATTACTCAAAAGAAAATTTTACTGAGTTAGAAAAAATAAAACCAAAGTTATGTGGAAGAACAAAAGGTCTGGAACTTCAAAGAAGCCAGGGGGAAAGAAGATGCAAAGGAAGTAGATTCAGCAGTTTTAAACCTTAAACTAAATATGAGGTGAGACATTGTTGAAGTGTAAAAAGAATAATTTTGATTATTTTTTTAATTTAGATTATTTTAAATTAAAATTTTCTTGCATAAATAAAACCTGTGCAGCCAAGAATAGAAGGAATGAATTAAATGGGGGGAGGGGAGAACTTTCATAGACAATCTCTCAGATAGGATGTGAATTGGGTTGGAATATTCTTATGATGTAGGAAATGATGAACTGGTTGATTCAGAAAAACAAAGAAAGACTTGGACTTATGAAGCAAGATCTATCTACCTTCAGAGAAACAGATGATAGGAGGAAATAAGCATAGTATGCTTTTACATATATGTGTATGAGTGTATATGTGTATATATATGTATGTTTATAGATATCCATGTGTGTGTATCCATTTAATTGTAACCTTCTTTAGGGTGATGGGGGGAAGAAGGGGGAAAAAACAAAGCAAAAAGTTCATAGCAGAGAACAAAATCAAATCAACAAGGAAGCAAATAAAAGCTGGGCAACTTTGAAAACAATGTGTAGAATTTATTATATAGGTTTTTTGAAATGGGAATTTATTGTTTTATACTGAATCCTCTCTTATGGTCTGCTGTGTACATGGCATTTTTTTTCCTTTTCTCACTTTGTATTTAAGTTAAAATTTAAAAAAAATATGAAAAAAGAAATCTCATCTGAACTGATTGTGGTAGAATATTGATATATTGAATTAGATAGAATTTAAATTAAATTAAGGATAGTTGGGAAAGTTTTAAAATACCCTACTGGAAAATACCAGGTAGGTATATATTGTAGTGGGACAGCTAGGTAGTGCAGTGCATAGAGCACTGGGTTTAGAATCAAGAAGACTCATGTTCATGAGTTCAGATCTAGCCTCAGATAATTACTAACTATATGACTCTGGACAGGTCACTGAGCCCTGTTTGTCTCAATTCCTTCTCTGTAAAATGAGTGGAGAAGAAAGTGGCAAATCACTTTAGTATCTTTGCCAAGAAAAGTCCAAATGGGGACAAAAGATTCAGACATAACTAAATTACAACAATATATATTATAGTAGATATAAGTAGGATAGAAAGGATTTTTTGAGAGATAGAACTAAAAAAAAACTTTCTTTTGTTGACATGGAAAAGGAAAAAAATCAATGGCTTGTTTTCATTTCAAAAACATCAATAATCAAGGTTCTATTTCAAATCTATATTTTCTGCAATTAAAAAAGTTGTATAATGGTGGGGGCCAATTGAATCGATCAAGCGTCCCGCCACATTTACAATTCTCTAACAAGATGCTCTATGCACTGATACCTTTTTATCAAGTAATAAGGTCTCTCTATTCAATCAATCAGTCAATGACATTAAGATAGATGCAAAAAAGTAATCAAACTGAGGAACATAGTGGCTCAAGCCATTAAAAAAATGACTACCCAGGAAATATGTTATGATCAGTTGAGGAGACTACAGTGGCAGGCCAGGTTAGTTATGGAAGCACTCCCAGCCAAGTTCTTAAGAAAGAATTGCTTAGAGGGGAAGAGAGGGCCTCTTTCTTCTCCACATAGGCACATTCAACCAGAGGATAACCTCATGAATTTTGAAAGGCTGGAAGATTTTGGACATCCTATGCATAACCTTGCAGTATTTCTAGCATAGTGACTGACAATAGCATCTGCACTGGTTGCTGAAAAGGAACTGACCATACTAAGAAAAAGAAGTTGCAGTATTCTACATAGTGCAAAAGAAAGCCTCCCATATCTTAGGAGAACTTCTTGAGGACCTCACAAAGGTAGAAAAGGACATCCATCCAACTGGGTACTGTAAGTCCCCCTTTGACACATTAGCTCTGTAAGTTGGAGCCTACTTTCCCCTGAACTCCATATGTATTTGTGTGAAGATGTGCCCCTTGTTTAGAGGGGGATTTTTTTTAAACAATTGTTCTTATAAATACTCATTTAAAGCTAACTAAATTAATCTGGCTTATTTTTAGCAACTGAAAATCATTGGGTGAATCACAACAGTGGTTGTTAGCATCAGAAAGAAAGGCCTAGGTTCAAATCTTACCTAAGATATATACTTGCTATGTGACCCAGCAATTCATTCAGATTTAAAATTAAAGACAAGTTGCCAGATATGATGTGATAGAAGGAGTTTCTATATGCAGAGTGCCACAGTGGATGAAATCACAGGTCTAGAATAAAAGAAAAATCATCAGCCATATATATATATATATATATATATATATATCTTTCACCACAAACTCATATATAGACTAATACACTGAACAGTTCAAGATACTGAAGGAACAATAAATTTAGTCCAGATTGTGGAAAGTTTCTGCTTTTCAGTTTTAAAAATTATTAAGGTAATTACGGAAAAATGAATTACTTTAATCATGCAATCTGTTTTTCTTATCTCCCTTAGCTTCAGAACATTTCTCTTTAAAATGCAATACTGCCAACCTTTGAGTATCATTCTCTACCTAAAACAACAAACTTGGGCAGTAAATTACACTGCATTTTATTTTTAAATTGCACAAAATTCTTAATAGTAACTCATTCTCATGTTTCCAAAAGATAAATTGCCCGAGCTTTCTCCTTATCTTAAGAAATTATACCATGTTTAAGCTAGAATTATTTCTCTTAACGAAAATCCCAGAGATGTATAAAAATACAGTAGCATAAACAACTTATTATAAACTGCAAGGTCATTTATTATTGTTAATATTCTGTTCTATTAAAATTCTCGAGACTAAGCAGACAGATTAGCAACTAGGTAGCAGATGATAGAGCCCTATATTTGGGGTCAGGAAGACCAAAGTTCAAATATTTGTCCTAAATTACTGAACATCTTGTGGTATATTATTGTAATGGAATATTATTGTACTATAAAAAATAACAATCATGATGATTTCAGGAAAAATATGACTTACATGTACTGATGCAAAGTGAAGTGAGCAGAACCAGGAGATCATTGTATACAGTAACAGCTATACTGTATGAAGATCAACTGGAATGACTTAACTATTGTCAGCAATATAATAATCTAAGACAATTCCAAAGGACTCATAATGAAAAATACTCTTCACCTACAGAGAAAGAACTGATGAATTATGAATGCAGATCAGAGCAAACTATTTTCACTTTATTCTACGTAGTTTTTTTTTTCTTGGTCTGTATTTTCTTTCACAACATGACTAACATGAAGTATGTTTCACATGATTTCACATGTATAATGTAAATCAAATTGCTTACCATCTCAGGGAGAGATGGAGAGAGGGAGAGAGAATATGGAACTCAAAATTTTTAAAAATCAATGTTAAAAATTGTTTTTACATTCAATTGGCAAAAAAGTAAAAGAGTATTGTTAAAAAATACCTTAGTCTCAGATACTTAATAGCTGTGTGTCCCTGGGCAAGTCATTTAACCTCTTCCTGTCTCAGTTTTCTTATCTATAAGTGAGAATATTAATTGAACCTACCTTTGAGTGTTATTTTGAGAATGAGACAGTATTTGTAAAGTGCTTTTCAAAACTTAATGCATTATATAAATGCTAAGAATTGTTATAAATGTGAAATAGGAGCTTCTTATCTTAAATTACTTTATTTAATATAAAATCTGCATGTAATTAATAACCAGAATATTGTTTTTTCTTGTCTCAGCATTTTGTACTTTTTATATTTTAGAATATCCCTCCTGGGGCAGCTAGGTGGTACAGTGAATAGAATATGAGCACTGAAGTCAGGAGGACCTGAGTTCAAATATAGCTTCAGACACTTGACACATTATCTGTGTGACTCTGGGCAAGTCATTTAACCCTAATTGCCTCCAAAAAAATAAAAAATAGAATATCCTTCCTATATTACCTTGTCTTCCTGATTAAGCTATCAAAGCTTCAAACTGCACAAAGATTTTGGGGACCTTGTGTATATATATATATATATATATATATATATATATGTGTGTGTGTGTGTGTGTGTGTGTATATATATACATATATATGTACATACATACACATATATTATATAGATTATTATATATGTGTGCATACAATATACAGACATATTACATATGTTATATAATATAAAGTATAAATGTACATATAATATTACATATTATATGTGTACATAACATCAGTGATTTTTATTGATGTGAAGAATTCTAGTTGTGGGAACTCCTTCTGCCAATGCATTCCTCAATCTACCTCTAATTTATGGTCTTAGAGCTTCCAAAGATGCAGAGTGAGTGGCTTCTTGTCCTGGGTTTGAGGAGCTATTTTCAAGAATTTAAGAGATTATCAGGCTCTCCTTTTCATTCCCCAATATTTAGCATACTCCTAAATGTATGACCACATGGTAAATATTACAACCACACTACAAAGAGGGTGGAAATGTGTATTTTTGGTGTATTGTTAATGGAATGGAAAGATCTTTCTTGCCCATTAATAGGCCTATGTGACCTGCTTTGAACCTGAGTCACTTGGAAGCCTGAGTCACATGAGCCTGTGGTGGGGGGAGCTTGCCATATGGGTGAAGCAGGAAGGGGGCAGCAGGAAATGTGGGTGAGGCAGAGCTCAGAGAGAGTGAGTCAGAACTGTAAGAGAGAGAGAGCAGGCAGAACAGAGGAAATCAGCTAGCATGAGTGAGAGAGGGAGTGATTTTGCCTAAGGAAGCTTGTCTATGGAGAGATCTGAAAGAGGGAAAGCTTGGGATGTCTGTCCTCCCTGCCTTGGGGATATGTACAGACTTTGTCTTAAAAGAACACTTGGGATGTTGGTACTTCCATCATTGACAATGTGAATAGATTTCTTTGATACTATGATGGATTTGGTTTTCTAGTCTTTGAATACATGTCTTGGTTTCCTCTTCAAGGAAGGGAGTCTGTTATATCTTGTGATTCAAACCTGGAAATATGACTGCACATTCATTGCAGTTGCTGTTGGTATCACAATGGTGATATAAAATAAAATCCAATACATACATCATTTCTATTTGGGATAGAGGGGTAATGAAGGCTATGGTAAAGCCAGCTACTCTCTAATTTCTACCAAATTCAGGGAATATAACTACTACAAAAAACTCTTAGGTGCTTCCAGATAAGATGTACTCTTCTTCAGGTTTATAGAATTTCTGATCCCACACTGTCCATCAACATATTGATGCAAGTATCAGTACTGATGTGATGATCCCAAGATGAATTTTTGGTGGCAAGAAGTGTTGTATTTTCTCATCAAGAGAAATTTCTGAAATGTTTGTCATCAAAATCTCACTTTTAAGCTGATTTTATAGGTTGAGGGGTCATTAATTGCTCACAATAGAAATGAGTGACCTAATAGACAACTGGTCTTTGGGGTATCTTGTCCTTGTCAAGCATTCACCATCCATGAAGACCAGAAAAATAGTTGTGGATTATAGTAGTCAAGAAAAGCTTCATGGATGAGGTGAGACTTTAGGTGGTCTACTTATCTAATAACTGATTTTAGACTCTGGTCAAATGGCATTATCTGAGTAAGTTAATAATTTGATTTTTTCCAAGCAAACCAAATCATTGTGAAGCTAAGTCAACAAAAAGGTCCTAGCAGTTGTAAGAAATTCTTCTAAATTTTTAAAAAGTAGGAAAAAATTCTAGATAAACTACAGGACATGAAGAAAAAGACTGATAGTCCCATAAGGTATTGTGACCATAATGGAACTCTTTGTTTGGTTTGGTTTTTTTGTGTGTTTTTTTTTCAAATAGAAAGAAATTATAATGCAATAATCAAACACTATATAATGAATGGCACAACCATATACAATGACACTGTATTAAAAGGATCACAGACATTGTCTCAATTACTAGGGTATGCTCAAGATGCATTAGTTGATTTGGAGCAATTCCCATTGTACTCAAAGGGATGGATTTCAATGGATGGGACTATCCCCAATATGAATGAATTGGCTTAGATTCTAAGCAGATTGACTGGGCTAATTAAGTAGCAGGGCTCCTCCAAGAGAGTGCCCCTAAGCGTCTGAGCAGGTCAATTCAATTTAGGGGCTACTCCTATAACCAAAACCCAACCTCTAGAAGTTACTAAGAAACAGGTCCAAACCAACAAATTCATCTTGAGGAAGCCACAGTAAATGACACTAAATCAGAGGTTGTCTTTTGTGTTTTTTTTCTTTCATTTTTCAAATGCTTTATAAACTTCTGATTTACATCATTAATTTCGGCCAGATTTTGAGTTACAAATTTTCTCCCGGTTCTTCCCCTACCCACCACCTCAAAATAGCAATCCCACAGGATAAGTCCTCCTCCAATCTGCTCTCTCCCATATCTTCTCCCATATCCCCTTCGATTTTTCCAGTAGGGCATGGTGGATCTCTATGCCCCAGTGCCTGTATATCTTATTTCCCAATTACATGTAAAATGGTATTGATAATAGCAAATATATATATATATATATACGTATATATATATATATATATATTTGTGTGTGTATAATTTTAAACATCCAATTACATGTAAAATAGCATTAACAATAGTAAATATATATATATATATATATATTTGTGTGTGTGTGTATAATTTTAAACATTTGATTTTAAAACTTTGAATTCCAGATTCATTCCCTTCCTCCTTTGTCACCCACCCTTACTGGGAAGATAAGCATTTCAGTAAAAGTTGTACATGTGTAGCTAATGCAAAACATTGATTGACACAGAAGATATATTGTAAAAGACTGACTATATTTTCCTCCCTCCTATCCCACCTCCCACTTGTTCTATTCTCTACTTTGATGCTGTCCCTTTTCAAAAGTGGGTGCTTCCAACTTCCCTCTCTCCCAGCCTGCCCTCCCTTCCATCATCCCCCCTCTCATTCCCTTCCCCCCTATTCTCCCGTAGGGTGAGATACCCTATTTAGTGTGTATGTCATTCCCTCCCTGAGCCAAATTCAATGAGAATAAGGTTGACCCATTCCCTTTTGCCTTCCTATTCTTCCCCTCCATTGTAATCATTTTCCTTTTGCCTCTTCTAAATGAGATAGTTTACCCCATTCTGTCTCTCTCCATCTCCTCTCATTATATTCCTCCCCCACCTCTTAATTTCACCTTTTAAGTATCATCCCTTCCCATTAAATTGGTCCTGTGCCCTTTATCTATGTATACCTGTAAACATATATACACTCCTTCACATAAGTATTCATACACCTACATACCCTCTGATATAGACATATATATATATTTCTACTCCCTTCAACTATTTTCATACTGAGAAAAGTTTCATCAGTTACAATTATCATTTTTCCATGGAGGAATGTTAATAGTTCAACTTTGATAAGTGGCTTATGATTTCTTTTCCTTTTACCTTCTCAAACTTCTCTTGCTTCTTGTATCTGAATGTCAAATTTTCTATTCAATTCTGGTTGTTTCATCAAGAATGCTTGAAAGTCCTCTATTCCACTGAATGACCATATTTTCCCCTGAAACATGATCTTCAGTTTTGCTGGGTAGGTGATTCTTGGTTTTAATCCCAGCTCCTCTGCCCTCCAGAATATCATACTGCAGGCCCTTTGATCCCTCAGGGTAGAAGCTGCCAGATCCTGTGTTACCCTGATTTTTTGTTTCCACAATATTCAAAATGTTTCTTGCTGGCTGATGGTAATATTCTCTCCTTGATCTGGGAATTCCAGAACCTGGCTATAGTATTCCTAGGAGTTTTCTTTTTGGAGTCTTTTTCAGGAGGTGATTGGTGGATTCTTTCAACCTCTATTTTGCCTTCTGGTTCTAAAACATCAGGGCAATTTTCCTTGAGAATTTCTTGGAGGATGATTTCTAGGTTCTTTCCCTGATAATGGCTTTAAGGTAGTCCAATAATTTTTAAATTTTCTCTCCTTGATCTATTTTCCAGGTCAGTGGTTTTTCTGATGAGATATTTCATATTGCTTTCTATTCTTTCATTTGTTTGTATCTGTTTAACAGCATCTTGATTTCTCATAAAGTCACTAGCTTCCCTTTGCTCCATTCTAAATCTGAGGGAATGATTCTCCTCATTGAGCTTTTGAGCTTCTTTTTCCATCTGGCAAATTTGGCTTTTTAAGCATTCTTCTCCTCACTGCCTTTTTGAGACTCTTTTGCCAATTGAGTTAGTCTGTTTTTTAAGGTGTTATTTTCCTCAGTCAGGCTGTTGACTCTCATTTCATAATTTTCTTGCATTGTTCTCATTTCTCTTCTCAATTTTTCCTCCATTTCTCTTATTTGATTCTTAAGGTCCTCTATGGCCTGTAACCAGCTCATATTTTCCTTTGAAGCTTTTGGTGCAGGAGTTCTGACTTCACTGTCTTCCTCCTGTTCCATGCTTTGCTCCTTTTTGTCCCCAAAAAAGGAGTCTAATGTTGGAATTTTCTGCCTGCTTTGTTTCCTTTGCGTGGTCATGTTGCCCCTCAGTCACTTGACCCCTGGGCTTTTTGCCACAGTAGGACTCTGCCACCAGACAGGGGAACTTTTGTCCCAAACGCTGGGGTTTTCTCAGCTGCCAGAGGTATTAGATGGGTGCCCTCTCTGAGGCCTCCACATGCTCTGGCAAGCTGGACACACACCCCAGGACCTCCACCCTAGACTGCAATACAGATCCAAGCAGGTTAAAGCAAGAGCGATTACCCCTCAGATTGGTGCTTGGTCCCCCTACATCCTGCAGGCCAGGAGCTGAAGCTGCAGCATGGTGCTGGCTGAGCCAAGGCATCTCAGCGTCTTCTCACCCTGAGGGCAAAAGCTGATGCCCTCCCACCTACTGGTCCCAAAGTCCACAATGCACTGCCCCCTCACTTTGTCCTTCACTTCTATGTGTTGATAAATCTGGAACCGGCCACAGCTGTTGGTGATTTGGAGTCCCTCCAGCTGGTGGTTGCTCAGGCCCACCCTGGGGCTAAAACCTCTGGCTCACGGGGTCCTGGGCTCGGCTCCCAGAGCACTGTGCTGGCTGATTCCTGCTGGCCTGCCGGGCTGTCCTCAGCAAGATGTTAGCTTCTCTGTGTCATTTTGTGGGTTCTGCAGCTCCAAAGTTTGTTTAGAGTGCCCTTTTACATGGACTGGGGAAGGTGGAAGCTGGAGCCACTCGAAGGTCCTGCTTCTACTCTACCACCTTGGCTGTCTTTGTTTTGTCTTTTACTTTGCTTGACTCCCATCTTTCTAACAATCTATTAAAATTGACTCATTTTGTCCTACCTCCAATTCTAATACCATCTGATGAACATGAACACTCTCTCCAAGTACTTGAAGGGTAATATATAGGAAAGGAATCTGATTTTCTGCATGGTCCCATTTGACAGATAGTGGATCTAAAATCAAAATAAAGAAAATAACTTTCCCACAATTATAGATATTCAAAGGGGTTGTGAATGGCCTCTAAAGCTAGTGCGTTAGTTCTTCATCCCTGAAAGTATTCATGTAGAGGCTTGAATCTCTTGCCAGAGATTTTGTAGATGGAATTCCTTTTTAGGTTCATGTTAGAGTAAATGGACTCTGAGATCCCTTTCAATTTTGTGATTCTGCTATTTTTTAAGTCTCTGAATGACAGATAAATGGGTACAAAGCTTTAAGCTATCAATTTTAAAAGTCATTATTTCCCTACTTAGAGCATTAGGGAGATTCCACTTCCTCCAAAAAATGAGATTATTACAAGTACCTGGGAGAAGATTATGCATTAGAAGCTTTTTTATTCTTTTAGCTTCTTTTTAAAGCATCCTGATGTTGACTACTATCAGAATCAGAAAATTCAGGCCAAGGAAGATTTATTGGCTTTGAAATAGCCCTAGAGAAAATTATGATGTAGGAAAAGTTTATTTTTCATTCTCTCAGACTTTGCTTCTTTTTATCCCTCAAGGTAAAGTGTCTCATCATTATCTTCCCTGTTTTCTTCCTCAAGAAGTAAGGGTGGGTAGAACTTGACCTTTTATTTCATTTGCATAAGGAAGTCTGCAACATGGAGTGTTAGAGATCTGCCTGGAACACTGAGAGGTTAAGTGCCTTTCTCTGGGTCACACACACAGAGCACACCTTAGAAGTGAGAGTTGAACTCAGATCTTACTGGCTCTCTTTTTGCTGTTCCACAACTACAGGTAACTAAGAACACATACAAAAGAGTAGCAAGGACCTATAAGAATAGGGTCAGGAAAGTTAAGTCGAAGTATGTGCTTCAGCCTGAAATAAAATCTAAAGACAACTTTTGAAAAAGGTTGTGCTTGTTTTAGTAATGTAATGGGTAAAGAGAAAGGCCAAGGAAGGGTTAGGAACACTACTTTAAGCAAAAAGGAACAGGATAATAGACAATGAAAATAAGGCAGAATTATTCAACTTCTATTCTGTTTCTGTTTTATCTACCAAAGGGGAATTATCTTCAGACTTAAAGGGAGTAAACAAGAAGGAATAATGGAAATGGGGTGGGAGTGGGGAGTGGGGTGGAGGGATGGGGAAGAGAAGACATCAATTTACTGTGTTAGACAAAATAAGGTATTTGGATTCGGAGACCTCTGTTCCAATCTTAGTTCTACCATGTAGTATTTTTTGTGATCTTTAGCAAATTAACATTCTCTACTTCTAACATTCTCTACTTCATTTTCCTCATCTTTAACATCAGAGGTTGTATTAGATGATCTCTGAGAATTCAGCCCCATATAATGTAGTCTTATTATTCCAGCCCTATGTAATATAGTTTCATTATTCTAGCTGATCAGAAACTGTCTCCAGTAAATTTAAAAAAAGACATGATGAATTAACATAACAGTCTCAGAAGTGGTTTAATAATCCTGCCTGTGGGTAGTTTAAAAAGAATCCTATCTATAATATACCTAACAAGTATTTCTAGAGCTTCTAATGGAAATTCCATCATGAGAGAGAGAAACCTGCATCACTTAAGATAGCTCATTTCATTTTTATTTGGTACCAATTACTAGGGAATTTTCCCTTAGATCACACCTAACTTGCCTCTTTGTAATGACCACCCATTGATTCCATTTCTAACTTTTAGAGAGAAAAACAAGTCAGAACCCTCTTTTATACAATGTGCTTTTAGATAATTTTTTTTAACTACCATGATCTCCCAAGTTTTGTATTTCCTAAAGTAAGCATCCTGATCTCCATCAGCCAGTCTTTTATATTATAATCTTAATGCCCTTCACCATCCTCATCATTCTGCTCTGGATGCTTTACAACTTACCAATGTTCAATCTAAAATGTGCTATGTTGAACTACAATAATTCAGATGGGGTCTTCCCAGGGTAAAGTATAGCAGAGTTGTCATTTCCCTAGTATTGGACAATATGTTCCTGAGTCTAGATAGTCTCAGATCACATAAGGTTGATGTATCACAAAGTTGTCCTACTTTGTTCGTAGAGTCCACTAAAGCCCCCCCACCTCTGCCAATCTTTTTGAAACTAATGTCTAATGATGTTTCCCCAAACTTGTACTTTTGAGTTGATTTTTTAACCCATGTTAATTTTTCTGAAAATTTAATAGATATGCTATTTATTCCTTCACTGATTAAAAGGATTAAGTCAGAGAGGCAGCTTGGTGTGGTGGATGGAGTATTAGACTTAGACTCAGGAATACCTCCATTCAAATCCTGCATCAAACACCTGTGTGATCATAGTAAAATCACTTAATCTCTCTCAGCTTCTATTTTCTTATCTGTAAAATTAGTACAATAATTGCACCTATCTCCCAAGGGTTTTTATAGAACTCAAGTAAAACCATTTATGCAAAGGCATTTACAGATCTTAAGATCTTATATATATATATATATATATATATATATATATATATATATATATATAACCTACTGCTATTATTACTATAATTATTGTAATTAGTAATAGTAGTGACAGTAACAGCCGCAGCAGTAGTAGCAGCAATAGACAAAATAGGACTATGTATGCAGACAAACCCTGCGGTCCTCCACTGCAGATTACATTCCAAGACATAAAATGATGAGGTATAATTATTTAGGTCTCATAATTCATTACAACCATACTATTGCCTAGCCCACATTGCTCTATGTTGTTCCCAAGAATAATATACAAAACTCTGTTGAATGCTTTGCTAAAATCTAGGTAAACTTTACCTACAGAATTGTGTTGATCTACCAATCTAATAGCCCTTTCAAAAAAGGAAAAGATTTGTTCTTGGGGTGGCTAGATGGCACACTGGCCCTGGAATCAGGAGGACCTGAATTCAAATCTGGTCTCAGACACTTAACACTTACTAGCCCTGTGACCTTGGGCAAGTCACTTAACCCTAATTGCCTTGCTTTCCCCCTTCCAAAAAAGCAAAAGAATTAAAAAAAAAAAAAGATTTATTCTTGATGAAGCTATGCTCTAGGTCTTTGTGATCACTACTTCCTTTTCTGGGTCCTCACTAACCATATTTTTTTTAGTCCTTTTTGGAGGGCAGTTGGGGTTGACTTGTTTTTTTGTATTGTGTCTAAGGATGAATTTGAACTCAGGTCCTCCTGACTCCAGGGCCAGTGCTCTATTCACTGTGCCACTTAGCTGCCCAACTAACCATATTTTTAATAAACAATTTAGAATTTTGTGAGAAATTCAAATCAAGTTCACTGGTGTGCAGGTTGCCCATTCCATTTTCTTTTCTTTTTTGGGGAAATCAGAATTGTCCTTATCTATTTACATGGTATTCCTTCTATTCTCTATAGTCTTTCAAAGATCACAGATAATGGCTCAATAATCACATGTATCCATTCTTTCTGTTCCCTTAGAAGTTGTTCATCTGGGTCCGAGGATTTGAATTTATTAAGACTAATTAGGTATTTTCTTGGCCACTAGGTCATAAAGTGCCAGGCTAGGAGTCTTGAAGACCTGAATTTGAATCAGGCCTTACCAGCTGTGCGACCAAGTCACTGAATCCTGTCTGCCTCAGTTTCCTTCTGTAAAGTGAACTGGAGAAGGAAATGGCCAACCACTCCAGTATCTTTGCCAAGAAAACCCCAAATGGGGTCACAAGGAGTCAGACATGATTGAAACAATTGAACAAGACATCATTTTACAATCTCCAATTTATTTATCACCCCACTAATAATACTGAGATAATTTATATTATATATATATATATATGTATAATTATATATAATAATTATAATGGGTGAAAACAACAGATAAAAGGGAGCTGGAAAGTAAGTATAAATGGTACATGATACAGTATCAAGATGGGTAGGAAATGTCTTAGAAGCTTAGTTCCAGTAAAGATAAAGCAAAAGCTTCCCCTGAGGGTGGGGCATACTTTAAAACTTATAAAGCACTTTAGAGTTACTCCTTATACATGGAGATTTTCTCTATCATTGTTTTGATATATCATCAGTCATCATAAGAAATTAAATGGGAATTTGGAGGGAGTTTTGCAGCCGCCACAGACACCAAAGACCAGCAGATGACACAGAAAAAGTTTAGAAACTCAGAAATGCATTATATGTGTATGTATATAATATATATAAATATTTATATTCATATATATACACATATATGTATATGTGTATGTATATATAGTATTGTATAATATCAACATATTTTATCTTTTAATACCATAATTATTCAGACTTCTTCTCTGATATTAAGGGAGGGCTAAAAAATTTTATGTGAATTTTCCAGAACACAGGGGTGTCATACACCCCCATAATATGGAAGGGATAACTGTATATACATTATCTCCTTTGATCTTCATAAGTCTATGAGGCTAGTTCCAGAGATATTATTATTCCTATTTTACTAAGCATAATTAAAATAATCCTATTTTACTAAGCATTCTTGTGGCTACTACCGCAATAAGTGTTGGAGGCAGAAATCGAAACTTGATCTTTCTGATTTTAAGTCCAATATTCAATCCCCTATGCCACACTGAAGAGATAAAAGGTATAGTTAAAAAATTTTCCGGTGACCCAAGGCTAGGAAAGATAGCTAACATAGGTACAAACAGATATGGAATCTAAAAGGATCTTAATAGACTGAAATGATGAACTGAAGCCAGCAAGAGGAAAGTTATAGAGAAAAACATCAAGTTTCCTGCTTAGAGTTCAGAAACTCAAGTATATATATACAGTTATCCCTGACACATTTCAGGGGCTTAGGGTACACACCAGCACAATTTGGAAAATCTGCACAAAAATTTTTTGGCCCTCCCTTCATACCAGAGAAGAAGACTATGATATTAAAAGATAAAATATGTAGATATTATACAATGCTATACAAATGTTTTATGAATTTCTGAGTTTCTAAACTCTTCTGTCATCTGCTGGTCTTAGCATGTCATCTGTTACTTCCACAAAACTCCTAAAAATTCACATTTGATTTCTTATACCAACCTATGATATATCAAAACCATGATGAGGAAAATCTTAATGTGAATGGGATAACTGTACTACATTGGGGAGGACTTATCTAGAAAGCAGTTCATATGAAAAAGATAGGGATTCTAGTGGCCAACAAGTTTAATACAAGACAATAATATGATGTGGCAGTCGAAACAGTTCATTTTAACTTAGCAATAATCTCAGAACAATATCCAGAATGAAGGGGGTGATAGTCCCAAAGGACTCTGCCCTAATAAAACTGCATCTAGAGCAATATGTCCAATTCTAGACACCAATGAGCAGAAGGGCATCCATTACAACAAGGATAGCACCAAAGATAGACTAAAAACTATGAAATTTGAGAATTGGTAGATGTAACTAGGGAGGCTTATTTTGGAGAAGAAAATACTTAGGGTAAATTAGTTGTTGTCCTTAATTCTCGAAGAGAACCAAAATAACATCACTATGTTGGGGTCAAGTTACAGTGTGTCTGAGTGTGGCTGATCAGACCAATGCAAGATTGGAATACTCTACCACAAGTCACACAAATGGTCCTTGGGAACTTTGGGGTGACAATATCTCTAAATTTGCATATCTCGTGTTTCTCTTGAGCTATTGTAATTATACTTTACTCATAGAGAACAGCATTTTCTTTGATACAGGCACACCATGCTAGGCAGTCCTATTCTAGTATCTCCCATGTCATGCAATTGATTCCAAAGTCCTTCAGAGAGATCTTGAGAGTGCCCTTGCATCAATTCTTCTGACCACCATGTAAGCATCTTTTTTTCTGTGAGTTCTTGGTAAAATAGTCTTTTTGGCAAGCATATGTTTGGCATTCATAATCAACCCAACATTGTTGTGCTCTCCACAGTAGAGTTCAAATACTTGACAGTTTAGTTGGAAAAAGACCTCAGTGTCTGGTACCTTATACTGTCAGGTATTCTTCAAATTTTTCCTAATATAATTCAACTGGAAGCAATTCAGTTTCCTGGCATGGCACAGATAGACTGTCCAGGTTTCACAGGCATACAATGAGCACAATGGCTCTGTAGACCTTCATTTTGGTAGTTAGTCTAATACCTCTTCTCTCCCACATTTTCCTTCAGAGTCTCCCAAACACTGAGCTAGCTCTGGCAATGCATGTATCAACCTTGTTATCAATGTGTACATCCCTGGAAAGTTTATTGCCAAAGCAAGTGAACTTATGCACAGTATTCAAAACTTCTCCATTTGCTATAACCAATGGTTTCATGTTTGGATGGGGTGGTGCTGGCTGGTGGAGAACCTATTTTCTTGGTGTTAATTGTCCAAAGTTAATACAAGCAGCAGAGAATCGATTCATACTTTATTACATCTCAGTTTCAGAAGCTGCATTGAGTGCACAATCATCTGCAAACAAAAAATCATGCACCAGCTCTTCCTCTACTTTAGTCTTGGCTTCTAGCCTTTTCAAATTAATTAATTTACCACCAGTGCAGTAGCTGACTTTGATGCTGTGTTTTGTCAACATTGAAGGCATCTGAGAACATTGCTGAGAACATCATGCTTAAAGGCATGGGAGCAAGCAACACAGCCTTGTATCACTTCATTGGTGACTGGGAAAGCACAAAAGCATCATCCATTATCCAGAACCCAGGAAAGCATGCTGTCATAAAATTGATGTACAATACTGATAAACTTTTCCAATTAACAAAATTTTGACATAATTTTCCATAAGCCCTAATCACTGACAAGCCCAAAGGCCTTGGTCAGATCGACAAACATTGTATACAGACCCCTGTTCTACTACTGTCATTTCTCCTCTAGCTGTCCAGCAGTTAACACAATATTGACCATTCCTTGGCCCTTTCTGAAACCTCATTGTCTCTTAGGTAGATGACTATTTTCCAGGTGGGGAATCAGCCTATTAAGAAGAACTCCCCCAAGAATCTTGTCAGCAATGACAAACCCCTATTCTGTGACTGTCATAGGATAATCTATTTCCTTTATCATTATAGGACTGGGCAATGGAGGCACCCTTGACCTCCTGGGGGATAATCTCCTCTTGTCATATAACAGAAAATTTTAGTCAAAATTTGGTATGAGCAATGGACCCTGACACACACATTGTAAATGTTAATTGAAATAGAATAAGCACCAGGTGCTTTGCCCCAAGAGAGGAGCTTTATGGCATTCAAAATCTCTTCTTCAGTTGGAAATTTGCCTATATAGGGATTGGCTTCTATTTGAGGTAAATGACCAATGGTTTCGACTTTGATTGAGGACAACCCATTGAGAACACTATGGATATATTCAGTTCATCTCTCCAGGATCATGCCCTTGTCACTAATCAACATGGATTCATCGATGCAGAGTAGCTGAGATGTACCATAGGTCTTTGACCCATAAGTAGCCTTTAGGGTCATATAGAAGTCCTTTGGGGAAAAAAAAAACTTTTTAAAGATATTTTCTCAGATAAAGATCTCATATCTAAAATATATAAGGAGGGGCGGCTAGGTGGTACAGTGAATAGAGCACCTACCCTGGAGTCAGGAAGATTTGGGTTTGCATCTGGCCTCAGACACTTAACACAAAAACTAGCCATGTGTCCTTGGGCAAATCACTTAACCCCAATTGCCCTCCAAAAAGCAAAATAAAATAAAATATATAAATAATTTTGTCAAACTATAAGAATATGAGTCATGCCCTAATCGATAAATGGTCAAAGAATATGAACAAGCAGTTTTCCAATGAAGAAATCAGAATGATTTATAGTAATATGAAAAAAAGCTCCAAATCCCTATTGATTGGAGAAATACAAATTAAAACAACCTTCAGATATCATTTCATACCTACTAGATTGACTAAACTGATTGAAGGAAAAGTGACAAATATTGGAAGGGATATGGAAAATTTGAGACACCAATTCACTGTTGGTGGAATTATGAAATGATTCATTATTTTGGAGAGCAATCTGGAATTATTCCCAAAGATTTATTAAGCTTCCTATACCCTTTGACCCAGATATACCCGCACTTGGTCTATTTCTGAAGATAATTAGAGGAACATGAAAACCTACATGTTTTAAAATATTTATAGCATCTCTCTTTTGGTGGCAAAGAACTGGAAATTATAGGCATACTCCTCAGTGGGAAATATCAGAACAAATTGTGGTATATGATTGTGATGGAATGCTACTATATTATAAGAAATTATGAGCTCAATGGTTTTAGGAAAACATGGAAGGGGGTGGTTAAGTGGCACATTGAGTAGAGCACCGGTCCTGGAGTCAGGAGGACCTGAGTTCAAATCCGGCCTCAGACGCTTGACACAAAAACTAGCCATGTGACCTTAGGCAAGTCAGTTAACCCCAATTGCCCTCCCAAAAGGCAAAAAAAAAAAAAAACCATGGAAGGACTTGCACAAATATGAAGAAACAATGAAGAGCAAAATGAGCAGAACCAAAAGAATATTGTATACAGTGACAGCAATAATTTTGAGCAAATAAGTTATTTTGACTCTTATAAATACCCGACATGACCATAAAGGATATAGAAGAAACATGTTATCTGTATCCAGAGAAAGAACTGATAAATAGAAGTATGTATGGAATAATTGTGTGTGTGTTTGTACCTATGCCTATTTGAGTCTAATAGTAGTCATCTCTAGGGCAAGGGGAAATTTTGAAAAGGAGGAAAAAAAAGCACATGTTAATTTTGTTATATTTTGAAAGGAAGAGCAAGTTGTACATAGCAGATTTTTCGTTTATATGCAATCACCTTTTTATTGTATTATGTTATAGAAATACTTTATTCCATAAATGAAAAATTATTTTTAAATGGTATGGGTGCTGTTTTTTGATTTGTACACAAATTGTATTTAAGTGAGGCAGAGTTCCACAAAGTCACTGGCCTCCATCTCTTCCAGAGTTATCATGGTCCGGTGGTAGGACAGAGTCAAGACAACCGGTGAGGACTTGGGATGCAGTAATGAACATGAAATCTTCAATGTCTGACCAAACACCTGCTTCAGTCACCTTTATAGCTGCAGGAAAAAGTGATTCTCATCCACCCATTCGACCAGGGCCAGGGGAAGTCTTCACATGCTTAGGGTAGATGCCTGCATGATTCATTGAGGGGTTTGATAGCCCTAGTTTAGACCCTCTAACAAAATGGTTTGCTGGGGTGTGACTACTGCTCATGGTATAATTTCTCGGAGACATGGATGACGGTTGGGTACATTAGATAGACACCAAAGGTGGAAAGTAGTCCTGAAAAGGGCTCTGCAGTCCTCACATCAGAGGTACTAGTCTTCCCTAAACAAACCCTACAGCCCAAGTGAATTACTAAGAGTTCAAAGCTATCATGCAGAAGAACAACTAGACCTAACGTTGGTCACAGATGAACCTATGATCAATGAATAGAAACTTGGGGTGTTAGGGAGATAATCCTTGCATATTTGTGTCTTGATTATTTTTATGGTGGTTAAAAGATCTAGATAGTAGTCATCAAATTTATGAGGGCCAGGTGACTGAAAGGTGATAACTAGACAAGTATATCTGTCCTCAGACCTTAGAAGGGCTCTCCTGGAGCCTAGTATTTGTCAGTCTGGGCCTTATAGACAACTTTGGCTTGGCTCCACTTCATGTGTAGGCCTGAATTGCTTTCTGGGAAACTGGAAACTTCAGGGTAGCTACACAGGGTGAGGGAGCCAGGAAGTACCTAGAGGAAAGCTTCTGCTCAGAATATTAAAAAAACATGGCTTTATGAAAATTTAGCTTCAGAGAAGATATTAGATTCACTTATTAATAGTTAACATTTATATAATATTTTAAAGTTTGTGAAATACTTTACTCATTTAAGTTTCTCATTTAAGCTTCACAGCTCTGTAAAGAAGATGGTTGTTATCCTTCATGTTTGAAGAGGAACAAAATGACTGTATCAGGGTCAAGGTACAGGTCAGATCAGCTTGGAAGTCTCTACCACAGGTTGGGTACCAATAGTCATATGAGTACTTGTAGTGGAGATGTCTTTAAATTTGCACATCTCATGTTTCTTTTGAGTTACTGCAATTCTGCTTTGCTCATAGAAAACAGCATTTTCTTTGATGTGGACACACCAAGTTGGGCAGTCCTATGCAGTGTTTCCCATGTCTCCTAATTGATTCCAAAGTTCTTCAGAAAGACCTTGAGTGTGTCCTTGGATCACCTCTGACCTCTGTATGAGTGCTTGTTTTGTTTCAGTTCTCCATAAAATAGTCTTTTAAGCAAACATTATGAACAATGTGGCCTGCTCATTGGTGTGCTCTCTGCGTTAGAGTTTGAATGTTTGGCAGTTCAGCTCAAAAAAGGACCTCAGTGTCAGGGACCTTATCTTGTCAGGTGATCTTCAGAATCTTTCTAAGACAATTCAAATGGAGGAAATTCAGTTCCCTGGCATGGCACTGGTATATTGTTCAGGTTTCACAGGCATATACTGATGAGGTCAGCACAAGAGCTCTGTAGACCTTCAGTTTGGTAGACAGCCTAATGTCTCTTCTCTTCCTCTTTCTTTCAGAGCCTCCCAAACACAGAGCTAGTACTGGCAATGTGTGTGGCAACCTTATCATCTATGTGGACATGCCTGGAAAGTACACTGCCAAGGTAACTATACTTATCCACAACATTCCAAATCTCTCCATTTGTTGTAACCAATGATTCCACATATTTATACATAAATATATACAGTTACAAGGAATTTTCCTCAGGGAAATTGAGATAGTTAGAAGTTCATTGACTTGCTCATGATCAGAGAGCTAATTAGTATTCAAAGCAGGATTCAAATCCAGTTCTCTTGACTCTATATCTAGCACTTTCCCCAGTACTCTATTTTGATAATATCCAAAACATCCAGAATGCTGTCATACACTTTTTCCCATTTCTGACCTAAACTGATTTATTTGCTCCTCCACTTTCTGTAAATGTAACATAGTGAAACATTAGAGACAGCATCATTAGTTTGGAAATCAGTAGGCAGGGCTATTAACCTTGAATAGTGAGAATATTGAATCCCCAGTTGTCACTGTCATTTATTTTAAAATATAATGGAGTTACCCCTCCCATGTCCACTAATCAGGAGAAATGAAGAATTAGATTAGCTCTGTACAGAGTTTAATATTGAGGAACTGTAAGAGCATCTGGACCTCTGACATGACATGGAACAAAGATGCATGATAGGTACAATCAAGCTTAGCTTCATAGTATGGTTATCTGGACTGAACAAAGGTATCCTTAATTTTATTGTTTGGTAAATAGTGTATGATGAATTCCCCTTCCCCCCTCATAGGCTTACATTGGTTACATTCAGGAGTGTCAAGGATAAATTTTAGTCTTGTGAGTGATACAGCTAGACTGAAGAATGTGACCATCATCTATGTTTTTGCACAGCTCTGACTCACTTAAAATGAATTCACACACAAGTCATCACTCTCATGATGCCACCGTTCCTTTTTCAAGAACAAAGGATGAATGGGGCGGCTAAGTGAAGCAGTGAGTAAGAGTGAGGGCCCCAAAGTCGGTAGGACCCAGCATTGGTTCTGGCCTCAGATACTTAACACACACACACACACACACACACACACACACACACACACACACACAAACTGGCCATGTAACCTTGGGCAAGTTACTTAACCCCAATTACTTTAAAAAAAAAAAAAAGAAGAAAGGATGAACAATAACAACAAACATAAGGTTCGTAGGATAATAGATTGAAAACTATGGAGAATTATAGAGACCATCAAGTCTAACCCTCTCCATTTTAAAAATGAGGAAAACTGGGACTAAGAAAGGTTAAATGATTTGATTTAAGATTTTCTTTACTATAATCCCTTCTGGAAGCATGTTCACAAACTTTATCTTGGAGAAATGATCTACAATAAATGGATGTAAGATAAAGAGAATCAGATTCAACTTAATCTAGAAAGCTTGTAGCCACATGAGTACTATGATATGATTTGGGAAATAATACCTCCTTCTTGTGCCTACTAGTGACCACATGGATTACGTTGAACCTTTTAATCACTCGCATTCCTCAGATGATCTCTCTAATTATAACTCTCTAACAACTAAATCCCACCTGCCAAAGAACAACCTTTCCCTCTCTCCAACCCTAAATTCCAATCTCATTCTCATCTACCTCAACCCTACCCTCAATGTTCCACTCCAGATATACCCTTCACAATCATTGTGTCCTTTAGAACTCCTGCTCCATAGTTAAGCTTCCTTTCATAAACCTCTTCTCTCACTACTTTTTTTCTTTGGTACTCACTGAGACTTGGCTCCCTCCTGATGAAAATGTATCCCTGAATAAATTTTCTAGTACTGGCTGTGATTTCTCATACACCATGGACTCACCAATCCTCATGAGAGACAGATGGACTACTCCTTGCTCCACACCACCACTTTCAGAATCTCCCTCTACTGCCATAATTCAGTAGTCTTTCCTTTGAGCATCTTTCAATCAAAAAAGATGGTGAAAAGAGAAAGATGAGTGGTCAAGGGCCAAGTAGCAGTTTCTACCTTTCTCTCTTCTCCATCTTTATTATCACAATTGAATAGTCTTTTCTAAAGCCTCTATACCACACACGATGGGTGAGTAGATCCAGTAGATGCATTTACCCCAGGCATGGCACAACAAAATTAGAAACAAATGACTAAGTTTACAAACCAAAGATATTGATCATGCAAAGGTTATTCACATAATTATTAATTTATCTTTTCATTCATTTGCCATTTTGATTGTCTAAATGAAGTAACCTGGTATCACTGTCAGGAAGTATAACAACTTGTTCTTTTTCTAACATATTTCCTCGTGGTGAAAGAAGCCTCCAACACACATTTTGTAGCTCACTATTTTCTGGCACCTTCATGGATCTCTCTTCCACCAAGTTTGATACAAACCCCCCCCTTTTTTTTTTACTTCCTTCTCATTTGAATTTCCACTTTATATGACACTACAATATGAGGTAAGAGTTTGATGAAAACAGTCAAAAATAACATCTTATTTGGTCCTGTCCTTATCTTTAGAACATTGCTTTTTTTTTCTGACTGGATTTATCTCATAGTTAACATTTTGTAAATCTTTAAAAAGCAATCAAAGCAATTTGTATCCTAAACTTTAAATCAATGTGTTTCTATCTGTCTGAGCCTGAGTCTATAATTTCATGCAACTGTGCTTCCAATGGATATTTTTGCCAAATGAACACTTCTAGGACCAAGTAACAATCCTTTGTATATTCATGATTATACTAAATTACAGATATTAAAGATACATAAACCATGAAGCCACAGTGACATTTCTACCTAGCATTTTCTAAATGATTAAAACAGCCTGTGTTTATACATCTGATTAGGGAATTGCAAAAAGATTGGCACCTGTTACCAATAAAAGGAAATGAAGCTTTATTTAAATAAATCATGCTTTATTCATTGGTCCAGCATATAGTCAAGTTTACCTTGGAAATTTCAAGTCAATCATGGAAATAGTAAAAATGGGCAAAATAGTAAGATCCTCTTTTCTTGCTGAGGCAGCCTGGTGCAATGGAAAGATTATTGCAGGCTTAGCACTGTTCCTGGCACATAGTGGGTAATTAATAAGTGTTTATAAATTGATTTAAATTCAGAAGAATATTAGTTGGAATCCTGGGTATGCCATTTACTACTGTGTGACCTTCGGCAAGTCACTTCACCTCTCTGGGCCTCTATTTCCTCACCTATAAAATAAGGGGGAGGGGCATGGTGGAACTAGACGATCTTCAAGGATTTTTTCAGCTGTAAATTTGTGCTGCTAGGATTACAGTTAGGTCACACAATGCATAGAGTGTTGGGACTGAAATCTGAAAGACCTGAATTCAAATCCAGCCTCATTTACTAGCTGTATGACCTTGAGCAAGTCACTTGATCTGCTGCCTTAGTTTCCTCAACTGTAAAATGGGAATAATAAAACCACCTAGCTTCTGGAATTGCTGCAAGTATCAAATGAGGTAATATCTGTAAAGCACTTAGAACCATATTTGGCTTATATTTACATTGTAGGCACTATATATGAATGTTTGTTTCCTTCCTTCCTTCTTTCCAAATCTATGAACCAAGATTTCTAGTTAAAGTATAAATGTGAGGTCTAATGAAACATAAATCGAATAGGATTTCCTTACCAAAAAATTGGAAAGAGGGGCATTTTTTAAATATGGCTGTGTATTGTTAATGGGGATATGGAGGGAGAGACTAGGGCTAACTGTATTCTCTTGACTTTGTGGTATTGTGGAATGAACAATGGATTTGGAAGATAAGAACTTTAGTTAAATTCCAATTCTGACACTAACTGTGTGACCACCAGTAAGTCAATTTACCTCTTTGAACCTCTGCTTCTTCATCTGTAAAATGAGAGGATTGGACTGGATGATTTCTGAAGTTCCTTCCACCTTTAAATTTATATTTTTATTGTCTTGTACACTTTATTTGTCACATGTTCAAAAAAAGGAATTAGGAAAATAGTAACTTGAGGTGATAAACCTCTCAACAAAATTGCGGTTTTTCCTTTATATCAAGGTCAGATTCCATATACAGGATACTTATATTTAAAAAAAAAACTCTTGACTTTTTGTTTTGTTTGAAGCATTGAAACAATTTTTTTTTATGCTGAAGAAAAACACAATTACCTATGAGTAACAGAATGTCCCTGCCTCATTGTCTCCACAGAAATTTCACTGCTACGCCCATCAATAGAGGATTTGATATACTTACAGCCAAGTTTAAGGAGAAAAATAAAAACCTGGGCTCAAATCACTTCATGTCGCTTTCCACCAGAGTTCTCTCACCGAATCTAAACAGTGACTTATTTATTATTCTGGATCTTGATCACTGCATTCCCTTTGGATTTGTTTTCTTTTGGTCCTGAATTATTCATCAACATGAAGATAAGAATGGCTTGAATTCAGAAGCACTTACTTTAATTAAGTTCTGATGATGCGGAAGGCTTATATTTGAAACCAGCAATCCCCTTTCCAGAATAAAAATAAATATATAAATAGATTAATGAACACTTTAAAATAGAAAATTAAATCCCACCATATAATTGAGACTTAGCATTCAGTGCAAACACAATCACCATGATGGAGAGAAAGCAGGACTCTTTACTTAAAAGTAATATTCTAATTGAAATACTTAATAATAAATGAAAACCTGAAGGATTTCTGAAAACCAAAGATTCAAAGAGGGGAAAAGGATTGAATCTCCTACCTAATAATCAAATTTCTACTATCTATTTATAGAAATTTATAGATGACTAGAACTAAAAGGGACCTTAGAGATTATCTAGAACTGCAGTCTTATTTTGCAGGTGAGGAAACTAAGGCTAAGAGAAGTTAAAATAACTCTCACCTACAGTCTCACAATGACTAAGTGGAATTGGAAGGAAGGGAGGGAGGGAGGAAGAGAGGAAGGAAGAATGGAGAGAGGAGACAGGGAGAGAGGCAGAGACAGAGAGAGTCAAAGAGGGAGAGACAGAAAAGAAAGAAAAAGAAAGGACCCACGTTGCCTAGCTGTCCAGTTGCAATTGTATTCCCAGTGGGGCAGCTCGTACTATTACTCACAGAGGTTGTTCTTAGTCTTTTGTTCTCCAAGAGGACCATGATATCAGGGAGGTGATGCCAAGACATGAAAGTGAATTGGATTTAAGTGAGGGAAGGCTGTGCAAAGTCATTTTACTATACTGCATATACCACTATAGAAGATATGAACGAAAAATGAAAAAAAGATAATGTCTTGAGAGCCTCTGAAATATCACCTCAGTTCCATAAATACTTAGACTTTTCAGATGCTTACAGTAGCAACTTTCAAACCAGGATAAATAGCACATTGTCAAAATTATAAAATATTATTTCCTGGACCACATTGAGTCGAATCATTAACTAACCATGTACAAACTGACCATTCATGTAGGAAGAGTATTCCCATGTGATATGATTTCAGATATTTCTCACCTGATATGATTTGGGAGGTTTCCTGAATGGAAACAGGTTAATTTGCCTAAAACAAATTCATGTAAAAATTGTCTATTAATCATTTTACCAAATGACATTTAAACATATTCTAAATAATAATTATCAAATATAACATGTATTCCTATGTTAAAATGCTATTTTTAGCTCTGCTCAAACCATTTTAATCTTCTTGGTATTTGTTCTATTTTAACCATTTTTATAAAATGTATTTTTTTCATTATTTTAAGAATACACTTTTAATACTTGACGAGTTACAGTAGGGTTTGTATGAAATTTGGTTGAAATTGCTCATCAGGTAAATTAGTTTGGTTTAATCCAAAACAATCAAAATCACGTAAAGGAAGTAAAGAAAGACCATCTGTTTAACTCTAGCTTCTGACTCCTCTTTTTGTTGTTGTTGTTGTTGAAACCCTCACATCCTTTCTAATTGGTAGCACAGGACACACCTTCTGCAAAGGTTTCTGGACTTTTCTAAGTCAGTTCCCTCAGTCAAACAAAATTATAACTCTTAATGGGTGCTAACAATTTATCTGCTAAGTCTGCCTTAAATATCCTTCCTATCAATGTTGCAGAACTTGAAATTTGAAATATCATTTGGGATTAATTCCTTTGGGATGACAATCTCTTTTCGAATTTAATCTTTTAAATACATAAGGCCCTGAAATATTGTGTTGTTCAGGTCACAGTAATGGAGTGATTCCGAAGTTAGAACTCAATGTTTTCTAGAACTCCATTAGTCTTGTGTATGTAGCACTTACAGTTTGTTTAATGAGATTTCTAGGTAGCAAGGATTGATCTCAAAAAATTATTTTGGAGCTAGATGAGACCTTAGATATCATCTCATCAAATTCCTTCATTTCACAGTTCACCTGAGAAAGATCTAGTAAATGACAAATTCAAAACTGGAACTCAAGTCTTCTGATTCCTCCCACTGTGTCCTTTTCCCTAAACTATTATACATTGCCTCCTCTTTTCAGATATTTTGATGTTTTGAGACCTTATCTAGAGACACTCAATAAATACATTGTAATTTTGCATTTTTTAAAGAAAAGAAACTGTTTGAATTGAGAAGAGGCTGTAGTCAGAGGATTTGGTTCCAAATCCCCACTTTGTTTATTTAGTACATATATAACCAGGGAAAGTCACTTAACCTCCTTGAGCCTCGGTTCCCTCATCTCTAAAATGAAGATGTTAGACTAGATGACTTATTTGTACCTTCCAACTTTAGATCTATGATTCTATAAACCTAAATGTGGGTATGGAACGCTGGATACTATAGCAGGAAGATGGTGGGAAGTGAAGGAAAAAATGTTAAATCAATAATAGAAAGAAAGGCAATTTGAGATGCCTACATCTTTTATCTTCACTGCTAGTGAAGATAAAATGATAGAGAATAGAATATTGGGTTCAAAATCTGGAACACCTGAATTCATTTCCTAACTTCAGCAATTATGAGCCATGGGATCCTGGGAAAATTATTTAACCTTTCTGAGCATCACTCTCCAGATATGTAATAAGGGATAAGGTTATCATTTGCACTTATCTCACAGAACTGTTTCTGATAATTTATGTGAAAAAACCCCAACCCTGAAAACCCTGAAGTCATCATTACTAATTGCCATTTACCTCTATCTAGGGTAGTTGACCTATTCTTCCCTAAATATTTTCCTACTCTAAAATTTTTACTGGCTTACTCGACTTCTCTTGCTATGGTCACCCAGCTCACCTTAGTGGCAGCCATAATAAAAAACAGCACTATATTCCACCAGAATTTCTTTGCTCCCAGGCATGGGTACCTCAGTTCCCTGTATTGAAAACAAAGTAGCAGATACCAGAGAAAAGTGAAGAATTTCCCCCGAAAGTGACTCCACCAACCCCTTCCAACTCACAGCCTTTTTGGACTATAACATAAGTATAACCCACATTGTTTAAGAAGTGGAAAGGCCTGATTCAAAGATGAAAAAAGAAGGAAATAGTTGAGGGCATCGCCATCGAGAAAATGCCTCTCTGTAGTCATTGTAGGCATCTTGGGCTATGCGCAAACCACCTCCCCCAAAGTCTCCAGACCTTCAAAACCACCTTTGCTGGGCACATCAGTAATATATGCAAGAGGCAATTTGACAAGAACTGGCATAAGTCCAAGAAGAAGGCCTTCACCAAGTACTGCAAGAAATGGCTAAATGGTGATGACAAGAAGCCCTTGGAGAAAGATTTCAACAGCATGAAAAAATACTTCTAGGTGATCCAAGTCATTGTCCATATCCATATTGCCTGATCCCTCTAAGGTAGAAGTCTTACTTGATGGAGATCTTGTTGAATAATGGCACATAGCTGAGAAACTGAACCAGACCCACAAAAAGTTAGAGCATCAAGTGTCTGTATCCACTGTGTTTGGGAAGATTGAGAAGATTGATTTCATTGAAGTGACCCAGAGGAAGGTTTACAAAGGTGTCTCCAGCCTCTGACACACAAGGAAGCTGCCTGGAAAAGTCCACTGAATCCTGTGTTAGGTGGACTGATTTAGTGTTTGGCATTGTATCACATGGTATTCTCTGTGGTACAAGCTGGTTTGAAGGGCTACCACCATTGCATAGAGATCATAAAGAAGATCTACAAGATTGGCCATATCAAAGACAGTAAACTGATCAAAAACAATGCATACAGTGATTATGACTTTCTTACAAGAGCATTAATCCTCTGGGAGGCTTTGTCCACTATGATGAAGTGACCAATGACTTCATCACACTGAAAGGCTGTGTTATTGGGATCAAAAAGTGTTCCCTTACCCTATGAAAGTCTGTGCTAGTACAGACTAAATATCACACTATGGAGAAGATTGACTTGAAGTTTATCAACACCACCTCCAAATTTGACCATGGCCAGTTTCAAACTGTGGAGAACAAAGTATTCATTAGAATGCTCAAAAAGAATTGGGGCAGCCAGGTAGCACAGCAAGTAAGAGCACTGGCTCCAGTGTCAGGACAACCTGGAGACCAAATCCCGGGCTCAGACACTTAGCTCCCACCCAGAAACACCTGGCCATATAACCTTGAGCAAGTTACTTAACCCCAATTGCTTAGGGGTGGCCAGGTGGCTCAGCGAGTAAGAGCACCGGCTCCAGTGTTGGGATGACCTGGAGATCGAATCCCGGGCTCAGACACTCAGCACCACACCCAGAAATAACTGGCCGTGTAACCTTGAGCAAGTTACTTAACCCCCATTGCTTTAAAAAAAAAAAAAAAAGAATCATATTGCTAAAGAAAAAACTGTCTAATGTTTCCAAGAGAACTTGGAGCTAGTGGACTCTCAATAAATTGAAAATATTTTTTAGAAAAACTTCTCTTGCTGCTTTGACTATTCCAGCTCAGTGGAAAATATGAAATAAGTGCATTAGATGTGAAAACTTGGCAAATTGCTCCATTTCCTATGTTTGAATCATCCCTTAGTTTTAGAGACCAGTCCTTATGGAATAGAGCATAACTTTCCATGCTGGTTCCTCACCAATATCACAGTAAAATCACCTCTGACATAGGCAAATCAAGAAATCAGAAGATGGTGTGAACACTATAAAAATGACACCAAATCTTGACTGCCCATGCCTTCATAGTTTCTTTGACTAATAAATCAGGCAACTCACATCATGACCTAGAACTCAACAATTCCTGAGGAGTATTTAGAACAGAAGGAAAGCCACCAGAAATAACAGATTCCCTAGCTGTATCAGCACACACACACACACACACACACACACACACACACACACATACACACAGTTTCAATAGACTTACAACCTCTCATTCTTTCCAAGATAATTAGTTCTGAAAAAAACAACAATATTAGCCTTTTCAAACATCGCAAAAAATCCCTGCTTCTCTCACATTTTATGTATTTGTTTTCTGCAGTGTTAGTATGAGGGAAAGGCATATGTATTCATTTAGAGTATTACCCATAGTAATATAAACACAATTTTATTCCAACTTCATAACTCAGCTATTCCAACTTCCCTCATAGGAAACTATAAGAAATCTTAGACACAGTCTAACAACCCAAGGGGGGAAAAAGATTTGTGTCTTGCCCAATGTTAGCCAGGTAGTAAGTATCAGAATTGGAATTCAAATCTAGGTTCTCTGATTCCAAAGCTATTATATTTTATACTTTACCACACCGACTTCAAATTCTAGCATACTGGCTTTTTTTCTCCTGTGCTAACAACTTTTTTTTTTTATTGTTCAATCATTTCAGTCTTGTGTCTGACTTTTTATGACCCCATTTGGGATTTTCTTGGCAAAGATACCGGATTGGTTTGCCATTTCCTTCTCCAGTTCATTTTACAGATGAGGAACTGAGGCAATCTGGATTAAGTGGCTTGCCCAGGGTCACACAACTTGCAAGTATGTATATGACTGGATTTTAAATTCAGGAAGATGAGTCTTCCTAACATCAGGCCTGGTACTCTATCCACTGCACCATCTAGTTGCCCATACTAACAACTTAGTTCAAGACTAAATGAAATTTAGGGGCCAAAACAAGAAAGTTGGTAAATGTCTAGATCTTCATTTTCTGAAGATTGCATTTTGACTACAAAGGAATAGGCATGCTAATTGTAAAAGGAGAGTATGAATCTTCCTCTTTCCTGCTTCAGCTATTTCATTCCCTATCTTTTGCTCTCTCTTGATCCTGCTCCTAACCCACCCTGAAATTCTCCTTCAAAATCTGCTTTGGAAGTGTGTGAGGAAAAGGTCAAGACAACCAAGTTAATATAATAAAAATGACAATATTATCTAAATTGTTTTACAAATTCAGTGCTGATATGTCAAGACACTCATGCCAATATAATAAAAATGACAATACTACCTAAATTATTTTTACAAATTTAGTGATATAGCAATCAAGCTACCAAGGGGTTACTTTATTAAAACTAGATCAAAAATAACAATGTGTGTATGAAAGAACAAAATGTCGAGAATTTCAAAGAAAATGATGAAAAAGTAGGAATGAAGATGACTTAGTATTTAAAAAATTCAAACTATGTTATAAAGCAATAATCATAATTGAATTTCAGAGTTGGAGTGGTGGCTAGGTGACACAGTGAATAGAACACCAGCCCTGGAGTTAGGAGGACCTGAGTTCAAAATCCAGCCTCAAGACACTTAACACTTACTAGCCATGTGACCTTGGACAAGTCACCTAACCCCAATTGCCCTGCCTTCCCCCCTTCAAAAAATTTTAATTTCAGAGTTGGAAGGAATTTAGTGCAACACACAGTTAAAAAAGAATTAACTTTGTTTAATTAAAGTTGCTTACCAAGGATCACACCACTAGCAAATGTCAGTAAAAAAATTACTAATTTTTTTTTAATCATAAGGACAATGAAACAAAAAAGACCTAAAACAAATTACAGGAGTCCAGTGCCTGACAAACTCGAGAACACAAACTACTAGAGGTCTTCCTATACAAGAAGAACTGCAGGAAAATTAAATATCAGTTTGCAAAAAAAAAATGGAATCAGAGTTCTCTAAAATTTCATATCTAAGCTGTATAAGGAATTGACATAAATATATGAAGCAAGACAGAATCATTCTTGAATAGAAAAGTCGTCAAATGATATGAATAGTCTTGAAAAGAAAAAATACAAAGTATCAAATGCTATATTTAAAAAATGTAGATGAGAAAAGTAAATCAAACCAAATCTGAGTTGTTAATCTTGCAACCATCAAACTGGCAAAGATGATAAATAGTGGAAAGAAAAGTAAGTTGTTGATATAACTATAAATTTGTTCAAATATTTGGGGAAATTTTGAAATTATGGTAAGAAAAATTACAAAACAATTCATGCCCTTTGAACCAACAATCTTATTCCTGAGCATATCCACCAAGCAGTTAAATGGCAAAAGTAAAGTTCACATATATACCAAAATATTAATATTAACAACAAAAAAACTTAAAGGGTATGCCAACTGATGAGGAAGTGGCTAAACAAATTATGGCAAATAAATTTAATGGTTGATTATTTTGCTTTGAACTAATTTGAAAAAATCATAGAATCAAAGGATATAGGAACTAATGTGGAATAATAATAATAACTAGTATTTCCATATTGCTTTTGGAGTTGCAAAACATTTTATATGCTATCTCATTAGATCCTCACAACAATCAAATGAGGTGGATGCAGTTATTATTCTGATTTTATAGATCAGGAAAATGAAACTTAGCTTTAGTGATTTTTCACAGAGTCAAATAGCAAGGAAGTGTCTGAGGCAGGATTGTGGAGGGACTCTAAAGGAAATGGCTGATTGTAGGGGCAATATTTGGAAGCAAGATAAATTTTTTGAGGAGGGTCAGGATAAAAAAAGAGAGAAGGAGAAAGAGAAGAAAATAGGATGGAAACCACAAACTAACCATATGTTATATACACATGAAAATACACTTGGGGCAAAAAAAAGACACACATACCCCCCCCCACACACACACACACACAGTTGAAATAAAGGGCTGGAACAGAATCTATTATGTTTCAACTAAAGTGAAGAGTTCAGAGGCGGCAATTATGTTTTCAGACAATCAGAAGTAAAAATGACCTAATTGAAAGAAATAATCATGGAAATTACATTTTGCTAAAAGTTACCATAGACAATGAAGTAATATTTTTAAAATTACAGCGAGTTTTTCTCATAAAGGCTTCATTTATCAAATATATAGGGAACTGAGTCAAAATTATAAAAAAAAAAATAAGAGCCACCCCCCCAAATGATAAATGGTCAAAGGGTATCAACGGGCAGTTTTCAGAAGAAATCAAAGCTAACTATAGTCATGTGAAAAATTCTCTAAATCACTACTGATTAGAGAAAGGCAAGTTCAAACAACTCTGAGGTACCATCTCACACCTATCAGAATTCATAAATGCTAGAGGGGATGAGAAGAAATGCATACACCAATGAAATGTTGGTGGAGTAGTGAACTAACCCAACCATTCTGGAGAACAACCTGAAACTGTGTTCAAAAGGGCTATAAAACTGTGCATACATTTGATCCACCATTTCACTACTAGGTCTGTACCCCCAAAGAGATCAAAGAAAAAGCAAAAAGGACCAATATGTACAAAAATATTTGTAGCAGCTTTTTTTTTGGTGGCAAAGAATTAGAAATTGAGAGAGTGCTCATCAATTGCAGAAAGACTGAACAACTTGTGGCATATGCTTGTGATGAGTACTATTGTGTCATAAGAAATGATGAGCAGGCTGACTTCAGAAAAACCTGGAAAGGTTTAAATGAACTGATGTTGAGTGAGGTGAGCAGAAACAGGAGAACATTGTACACAGTTACAGTCACATTGTGCAATGACTAACTTTGGTAAACTTAGCTCTTCTCAACAATGCCAGGTTCTAAGACAACTCCAAAAGGCTCATGATGGTAAAGGCTATCCACATCCAGAGAAAGAGCTATGGAGTCTGAATGCAGATTGAATCATGCCATTTGTTCTCTCTTTTTTTGTTTTGTTTTGTTTTGTTTTGCTTCTTCTTTCTTGTGGTTCATCCCATTGGTTCTAATTCTTCTTTACAACAGACTAATGTAAAAATATGTTTAATATTAATGTAAATGTAGAGTCTATATCAGATTGCACACTCTCTTGGAGAAGGGAAGGAGGCAGAGAAAATTTAAAACTCAAATGCTTGTGGAACTGAATGTTGAAAACCAAAAATTAATTAATTAAATTTTTAAAATGATGCACTGGTCTCAGGAAAAAAAAACCAGGATAAGACATTTGAACTGATGCAAAATAAAGTGAAAAGACCTGGAAGATCATTGTGCACAAGAACAGTAATTTTATAATAATGATCAACTGTGAAAGACTTGGCTACTCTGACTGATAGAGTAATCCAAGACAAGTCCAAATAACTCATAATGGGAAAAAAAATGCTCTCTACCTCCAGAAAGAGAATTGATGAACTCTAAGTACAAATTGAAGTAAAATGTTCTCACTTTTTTGTTTTTTGTTTTTTTTAGGAATATGGCTAATACAGAAACATGTTTTGCAAGATTCCACATGTATAATTTATATATTATTTGCCTTCTCAGTGGTTGGGGGAGGGATGGGAGAGAGGGAGACATTCTGGAATTCAAAATTTAAAAAGAAAAGAATGTTAAACATAAATAGTATCTTTTTTTTAAATATCTCCAAAAATAAACAATAGCTTTGCTTTGTCAAAGAAAAAATCCACTTACCCAACCCAAGAAATTTACTCCCTCATTCCCTTCTCCCTCAATTCTAACAATTCCAGATTTTATAACCCCTTCCTCTGTGCCCTATGGAACCCTGCTCCATTATTTAAAAAAAAAAACAACCAACTTTCATCTTAAATCTCTTCTTTTCTCACTCCTTCCATTTGCTAGCACAAGCTGAGAATTGGTCCATACTGCAACCCTGTCTAGTCTTTCTAATACTCATTATACTTTCAATGATAACCATGAAATCCTCTGGTCATGATGGAGGACTCAAAATACCCCTTGCTTTCCATTGCAGCCCCCAAATTCTCCCTCTACTTTCATCATTCAGTAACTTCTCCTTATTTGGGGTTTATTCACTCAAAATATATCACCTAATCCATATTCTGGTAACTGTTAGATCTCCTGACCCCTAGGCCATTCTTGATCCCTCTTTAGTGAATTCAATGCCTGGGTCACCAGCTTCTTCTCCATCCCCAGATCTGGCTACATGAACTCCCCTTCCCTATCTTGACCATTTAGTGAACTGATTTCAATTCTACACTACCATTTCCTATGGAATCCCTGTTTCCTCACACTTTTAACAAGTCTATGACATCTTCCTCCACTACCTTATTCACTCTTGTCCTGGATAATGATGTAGCCATTTTGCTTTCCAAAGCCAACCCCTCTCAATTTGCAACTTTGATCCCATCTCTTCCCCAGCAGACTTCCCCCCCACACACATCATAATCCCTACTCTTTCTCTATTCTTCAGTCTCTCCCTATGTACTGGCTACTTCTCTGTGCCTACAAACACATCTATGTCTCTGTATCCTTAAAAACTCTCCCTAGCTTTCCGTGCTGCCCAGAACAGGGTTCCATACGTCGTTGTTCTTGGTTTCCATCTTAACTTTAAAGGGAAACTTTCACTATGTCCAGAGCCCTAGATGTCTTGCAGATGAAGGAGGAGGATGTCCTCAAGTTCCTGGCTGCAGGAACCCATTTGGGCAGCAGAAATCTGGACTTCCAGATGGAACAGTATATCTACAAAAGAAAGAGTAATGGCATCTGCATCATTAATTTGAAGAGAACTTGGGAAAAACTTCTGCTGGCAGCTTGTGCCATTGTTGCTATTGAAAACCCAGCCGATGTTAGTGTCATCTCATCCAGGAACACTGGCCAGCGAGCTGTTCTGAAATTTGCTGCTGCCACTGGCGCCACACCTATTGCTGGACGTTTCACACCAGGCACCTTCACTAACCAGATCCAGGTAGCTTTCAGGGAGCCTCACCTTTTGGTGGTCACTGATCCTCTGGCAGATCACCAGCCTCTGGCTGAAGCATCATATGTTAACCTCCCAACCATTTCCCTGTGTGTGCAACACAGACTCCCCACTTCTCAATGTGGACATTGCCATTCCATGTAACAACAAGGGAGCTCACTCGGTGGGTCTGATGTGGTGGATGCTGGCTTGTAAAGTCCTGTGGATGCGTGCTATCCTGGGAGGTTATGCCTGATCTTTACTTCTACAGGGATCCAGAGGAGATTGAAAAGAAGGAGCAGGCTGCAGCTGAGAAGGCAGTGACAAAGGAGGAGTTTCAGGGTGAATGGATTGCACCTGCCCCAGAATTCACTGCTACTCAACCAGAGGTGGCTCATTGGTCTGAGGGATTACAGGTGCCACCTGTGCCCATTCAGCAGTTCCCCACCAAAGATTGAAGTGCTCAGCCAGCTACTGAGGACTGATCTGCGTCTCTTACTGCTCAGGACACTGAGTGGGTAGGAACTACCACAGAATGGTCTTACAAACCAGATGCTCTAATAGTGTTGGAAAAATGCTGATTGAAAATAAATATTGGTTTCTTAAAAAAAAAAATCTCCCTAATCCTACCATGCTCTCTGGATATCATCTTTTGCCTTTGTTTCCCTTCTCAACTAAAATTCCTATAAAACCCTTCTATAATTAGAGCCTTCATTTCTACTACTTTCATTCTCTTCTACACCCCATAAAGTTTGGTCCTTGTCTTTATCATTCAACTGAAACTGCTTTCTTGAAAGTTACCATTGATCAGTGACTTCATTGTAAATCTAAAGGCCTCTTCTCCAACTCCTCCTTATTGACTTCTCTGTAGCATTTAATCATTCTACATCACTTCCCCCTGAATAGTCTCCATTCTCTGGATTGTGATTCTGTTATTTCTTGGTTCTCTTTCTGGTCATGACCACTAACTGTAGGTGTCCTCAAATGCTCTGTCCCAGTGCCTTTTCTTTTTTCTCTCTATAATTTCTCACTTTGTAAGCTACCCCTAGTCTGTCTCTTGAGCTTAAATCCCCTATCAGCAACTTGTGTTGAATATTTAGAACTGAATGTCTTCTAAGCATTTCAAACAGAACATATATTTTCAAACAGAACTCATTATTTTCCCCCAAAACCCTATGGTCTTTTGAACTTCCCAATTAATATTAAAAGTACCACCATGACCCCAGTAACACAGTGTAATGGCAAGCACAAAGGTAGTTCACACCTTGTTTCAGCTATTGAATTAACACCTTGTTTCAGTTCAAGTTTCTTTTGAGCCTTGTTCAAGTCTGTTAAGAAACAGAACATGTTGGGGCAGCTAGGTGGCACAGAGTGTAAGAGTGCCATGGAGAGGACCTGGGATCCGTTCTGGCCTCAAATACTTAACACACACACACACACACACACACACACACACACAACTGGCCATGTAACCTTGGGCAAGTTACTTAAGCCCAATTGGTCAAAAAAAAAAAAGAAACAGAACGTCTGAACCCTAGAACTCATGAACTCCTGAAACAGGAAAGAGAAGAGCTAATGACCATATATAAGGAGAATTTCCAGGCTAGAAACAGCAGAATTGAGAAGAGGACTCTTGTAGTGGCAGAATCAAGAAGGAGAAAACTTGTGGTATCCCAGCACTCTGTCTGCTCTGTCTGTGTTGATGTTTGTTTGTGATACTTTGTACAGAAGCCCTAGGACCTTACTGGAAGCCCTAAAAGAGGATTTTCTTGTTGTATGTTTACAGAAGTCCTGGAGGAGGGTTTTGGAGGTCCTTGGACTTTACTGATAATTTGTGCTGACCTCTTGAACCTTGTTTGTGGGTTTGTGTTGATTTCCATGTTGATGATTTGTGTTGAGTTCTCAGACCTTGTTGGTAGGTCTGAGTTGATTTCACAGGCAGATAGTGAATTGACAATGGAGCTGGCAATGTTTCTGAATATTATTGTGGCTCTGTTAAGCTTTGTCTTCCCAAAAACAGGAACTGTGAAGGACTTGAGGTGGACTGGACACTGTGAACTTCAATATGGAATGGGAACTGGACAAAGAACTGGACAAGGAGATGGACAAGAAACTGGGAGCTGTGCCTTTGAACCCAGGTGACAGTTGGATCTGGGACCATGGAAGAAAAATCCCAGAAGCTGAGAGCCATCCTCGAGTCAAGCTAAAAGAAGACTTTACTTGGATAGTGTGTACTGACTGAGAAGATTATGATTTACTGTGGCCTAGGGCTGGAGAACTTTGACTTTTCTACTTTGTGATTGAATTAAGGATTTTGTGATTGATTAAATGAATGTACTTTGTTTAAAATTATGTGACCACTTTGGTGAAAACTGTGTGGCCATTTTAGTGATAAGTTGTTGAGTTGTGACATAGTGAATGCTGTATTTTGATTTTCTGTGATAAGTTGTAACATTGTGAATGTTGTATTTTTATTTTCTATGAATGTTTTGCTCTTATTTGTTATTGAATAAATAGAGAGCTCACTACACTATGTAATCAGAACCTTGAAAGTTGTTTACAGCAGCAGCCCTCTGGAAAGTTGCTCATGCATTTCTTTACACATAGGTTTCCAACCACAGTAATGCTCTTGACCCTCTCCCTCTTTTGCTCACTTCATATATCCAAGTAATAGCCAAATATTAAAATTTCTATCCCTGCAGCATCTTTCAAATTTACCCCTTTCCATCTATTCACACAATCACAGCAACAGCTCAAGCCATCATAATTATTTTTTGCTAGAATATTAAAATATACTTCTAATAAGTCTTCCTGCTTCACATGGGGAGAGCCCCACTCAAATTCATCTTCTATAGCTTTCAAAGTTACTTTCCTAAAGTATGAGTTTGACCATGCCATTCCTCTACTCAGTAAAGTCCAATGGTTGTCTATTACCTTCCGAAGCAAGTATAAAGTATTTTGTTTAACACAAATTTCTTCACAATCTGACTGCCCTACCTTTCCAGTCTTCTCACATTTTCCCCTAAATTTGCTCTATGATCCTACCATACTAGGCTCTTTGCTGCTCCTTCCACATAATAGTCCATCTCATCTTTCTATGCCTTTATATTTGTTGTCCCACCTGCCCTAACTGCTCTTAATATTCTCTTCTGACTTTTAGAGTCCCTGGCTTCAGTTAAGAATCAGTTCAAGCACCACCTCATCCAGAAGGTCTTTCACAGTCACATCCACAGTCATATTTGGTAAGGTGAACTGCCAATTATTTCATAAGATATAGATATATAGATATGAATTCATGTACATATGTTTATATATGTTGTCTTCCCTATTAGAGCATATTATTCTTGAAAACAGGGAATATTTTTGCCTTTTATTTTTATTACCTGGCTTCATACTGTGCCTAGTACATAGTCAGTGCTTAATAAATGCTTCTTTCTTGATTAATTGTTCTTTAAATTACAATTTCATGCCGTAAGAAGCTTCTTTTTTTTAAAGGAACCACATTTATTTTTGAAAAATTTTTTAATATATGAAATGAAACAGTAAAAGTTTATAAACAGATACAATAATAACAATTTATCCAAAAATATAATATTGTTAAAATATCAGAGTAAAGTCATTTTTCAGATGTTCAACCCTGAACAGCATGAGGGAACTAGAAAACACGAGATAGTTGAAGAAAATGGAAAGTGAGATACTTGTTCTTTTTTTTTGGTTGGTTGTTTTTTTTTTTTTTTTTTTGCTTTTTTGGAGGGGGAAGATAGGGCAATTGCGATTAAGTGACTTGCCCAAGGTTACACAGCTATTTGTGTGTGTGTTAAGTGTCTGAGGTCAGATATGAACATAGGTCCTCCTGACTCCAGGGCTGGTGCTCTATTCACTACACCACCTAGCCACCCCTACTTGTTCTCTTTTATTACACTTTTGCCTTGCGTCAGTCATACCTAATATTAACAGCTACAGTGTCGCTTACTAACAAACTCCTATCCATATCCACAAATCCTGACAACTCTGGAGCATTTCTGATTTGGAGAACAATAAATGAAAGTACATTTAAAAATTATTTCCTCATTAAGGATTTTCATCAACCAACAAATATTTATTAAATACCCACTATGTGCTAAGAGCTGCAGATACAAAAAAAAGTAAAAGACAATCCCTGCCTTCAAGGAGCTGGCAAGCAAATGGGGGTAAAGAATATGCAAACAGATGTAAACAAACATGCAGGACAAATAGGAAATAACTAACAAAGGGAAGGCATTAGAATTACCAGGGCTTAGAAAAAGCTTCCAGTAGAACAAAGAATGAAGGTGTGTGTGTGTGTGTGTGTGTGTGTGTGTGAGCATTATCTGAAACTAGTGAAGGAAAAAGAGCAGATTTGGAGTCACAAGCACTGGGTTTAAGGTCTGACTGCTCTTCCTAACTGATGGCCTGTGGTAGCCACTCCAGTTCACAAAACCTCAGTTTCTTCATTTAGAATAGAAGGAATGATAATATTTGCATTATAACCTCCTGGTTTGATCTAAGCAAATTCACTTGCAAACTATAAAGCAAATACTTATAATTGAGACCTGCTGTTCTTATTAGCCCTGGTTATTAGTACATAGTCATGTGACACCTGTTCTTGAATATACAATTGTTTGGAAATTTCCTACCTGGAGATTTTTCTGGTCCCAACTTAACACCCAACAGGGAGGCCACCACAGGACATGAGGCACATGCCAAGGAACATTTAGAACTCGGTTATTAACCATTTCTCAGTCTGTCTCCCTTTTCTCATTCTATCACCATTTATCCTTTTCCCCTTTTCCACCTCTGTGTCAGTTGTGCATAACACACAATATCACATAACCTGTGGCTAAGGGGTGAACTCCCTGGAAAGCACCTTTCAGAAATACTGCTGACTGATTCTTCTGTACTTTTACCATTTGATCAAGAACGAGTTCCTTTGAAGTTCAAAAACATCACTCTCTGCTAGCCTGATGAAGCACTTGTTTTTTTTGTTTTGTTTCAAATACTGCACAATGTAGTTCCCTGCGCAGTTTCTCTCCCTGTAGGTTTATGCAGAGGAGTCCTGTTAAATGTTTAGATTTGAATAATAAGGTAGACTTCATTTGTAGGGCTACAATTTTTTTTAAACTTAATCGATTCATCTCTGCTTTTCCAAATGATCCTGTTAATTGGAATGTGTATATCTTAGTTTGATCATCTGTATTCCACCCTACACATAAACTGTGTCTAGACTCCAACTCTCCCCCCAATTCATTTGCAACACTTGGTTGGGAAATTTCCAGTCTGGATATTTTACAGGGATGATACAAGACATGTTATATAAACACACCATTTTGTGGTTAGAATATCTGAGTGCAAAGAAAGAAAAATGAAAAGTTTATATAAATGGTATAATGAGCATGTCTGAGTCCATTCCTCTTCATAAAATGAATATACATGTATATATAATGTTTACATGTGTTTCTGAATGCATATACATATATATCCCCATATCATATATATAATCTCATATTACTTTGGAATCAGGTCTATCTATGTTAGGTTCCTTATGTCACTTGTTTGGCTAAATACTGTATATAGAAAATAAAAGAGATGTAAATGTACTTTAAACAGAGAATTTCGAAATTTGATAGTTGAAAGGAACCTTGGTAACCATTTAGTCAAACCCATAGCCAAAAGAAGAATGTTCACTTTACCATACAGCAAAATTTCTTCTCCAAGATTTTCTTGAAAACACCAGGGAGGAACAATGTATTACCTCTAAAGTCAGGTTTTTCTGTTTGGGGATAGCTCCAATTTTTAGGAAGTTTGTTCTTAGAGCAACCTAAAGTTACATTTTTGCAACTTCTACTCCTTGTTCCTACTTCTGCCTTCTGAATACAAAGAAAACAAATCTCATCCCTCTTAAATGTGACAGAGTTTCAAATATTTGAATGGCCCCAAGTTTATTGCTTCTGTGTTCCAGTGGTAGTGTTACATTGTAAGAGCCTCAGGAAGTTGAGGTGTGACTCAGAAGTTAGAAGGTTTAATAACCTGCAAAGCAGAGAAAGGGGGAAAAGTAGGGGAGTAAAAAGATAAGAGTAGGTATGTTTGGGTCAGAGATAAGTCCCATGATTGTTTATAGCAGGAAGAACATGATGTGACTATTTTTCCTACCCTTGGCTTGGTTGATCCTCAGAATCAAAGCTCTGTCCAGGGCCAGAGCTTCCAACTTTGAAGACCACTACTCTAGATAACACTGCCTCTCTTAAGAGACCCAATTAGCAGCCAGCCTACTACATTTTGCTGAGGTGTTGGAAATCAGTGTTTGCATTCCAACTCTAAGGATTTTAAAGCTAAGTTAGTCCATCTTTCTAGCTAATTAAGAATACAATCCACAGAATCTTGACAGATGTCCCTGTAGCCTCTGCTTATATACCTCCAGGGAGGAGGAACCCATGGATTCACAGGGTAGTAAATTCTACTTCTGGATTTTTCTTTCAATACTTCCTCATATTATACTAAAATGTGGCTTTTTGTAATATAAACCTACTGTTTCAAGACTAATTGTTTGAAATAACAAAGAACATATTAATTACTTCCTCTACAAAACTACCTCCAAAGCTGCCTGATTGGAAACAGGTTAGTATAAAGGAGCAGATGGGGATATGCTGATATGTTAGATGTATTTTCAATTGTAATTAGTATAAAATGTATGTTCAGTCATATCCAACATTGAAGATAAAGTTTTAAGCATGGACTATGATTTACCCTAAGTCAGGGAAATGATTGCAGCAAAGAGCAAAAGCAAAGAAATGTGTCTAGTCCCCATTGACTGGAGCATGTCTATTATCTTGGCTCTGCTAGTGAGTAAAGGTCCAGTTAAGTGGCCAGTTTTGAATCAAGGTTCAGAATTAAAACAGGGAGTAATTTGAAAGCAAAGGTCATTCAACCTATAGGCCAAGGTCCAAGGAGTCCTCTTGGTCTAGGCCTCAACTCCTGAGCTTTATGTAGGGTACAAATATCAGAAAGATGAAACCACCTTGCTTTACGTAGATCAACTTGAATAAAGAAGATGAAGCAAAAAGGAAGAGAAAGTAACCGTGTTTCCTCCTCAGATGTAGATCACAAATCCTCCATTCCTTCTCTTCCTCTTCAGTTCTTTATTATAGCTTTCCACAAATCTTTCAGAGAGGATCTACCCAATGTCTTGCAGGTCTAGTTCCTTTTTTGGACAGATCACAGGATCATAGATGAAGAGCTATACATAACTTCAGAGATCATTTAGCCAAACTGTCTAATTTTACATATGTGCAAACTGAAGCTCAGCAAGAATGGAGTGAATTGCCAAAGATCACACAGTTAGCATTGGAGCTGGGATTTGGATTAGGATCTTATGATTCCAGAGTCACAGTGTATGTACTATGGGTGCCAAATACTGCATATCAGAAATCCATCTTTTATCCCTCTCCTTCACTTTAAGACTGACATACTTCTTTTTCCAGTCAATTGGAAGTCATTGGCAATAATATACTATAATACACAGAAATGCCCTTTGTGTAATTTAGTAATAAGTCCTAAGAAAGTCTCACATTCAGATTTTATGTATATGATATCAAATATCCATATGACTGATTGATGCTTTGACTAAATAGATATTTTGCAGATATGCACTTATACTAGGAGGAAGCTTAGAGCATATCTAGTCCAAATCTGTTATCTAAAAGATGAAAAAAAAATAAAGACCAAGGAGATTAAATGCTTTGGACAAGGTCATACAGATAGTGGCAGAATTGTGAAGAGATAATATCTTCTGATTCATCAATAGCAAGTCATGACTGATTGAACTCATTTCTTTTTTCAACATTATCACTAGTTTGATACTTTAGGGTCATGCATATTTGTAGGCATATAGTCATTTACATATCTCAGGAAACAATTCAGAAAGTGCCTTCCGTTATCATTCTGGAAAAACTAGAGTTGTAGGCTATAACAAGTCACAATCAGGTGAATTCACTAATGGCAGAATAAACTGGTCCAAAGAGTAGAGTCATTAAAGGCTAGATGTGAACTTTGAAAGAAGTTATTAGTAAAGGTTCACAGTGGCTGTCCATGGTCCTGAAGTTTTTAAAACCTGCCCAATTTTATCAATGACTGGAACAAAGACAAAGATGGCATGCTTATCAGATTTTCAGGTAAACCAAAACTTGGGAATTAAGAGTCTGATCAAACTGAGTCAGACAAGTGAAATGATTTTTCCCCCACCAGTTTATAGGTATAAGAGTTCAAATTTAAGTTTGATTGTCTTTTAGTTCTAAGCTCAGTTCTTTTTTACTCTTAATTCCTGTGATTTTCTGACTATACCATCCTAAATTAAAATAAACAGAGAAGGGAAGGCAATAGTCCAAATGTATATTGCCCTGATCAGATCAGATTTGAGTTATTTGTTCAGTAGATGCTTCATTTCAAGAAGAACATTCAAAATCCGAAGACTGTGCAGAGGCAAGAGACCAAGATGTAAACTGTCGAGATCATACAATAAGAGTGCTGGCTGAAAAAACAAACAAACCCTGTGCATAAGAAAATAATAAGTGTTAGTGGGCTGGTAGGAATATAGGAATACTAAAACATCGCTAGTAAAACTGTCAATTGATCTAATTTTCTGGAAAACAGTCTAGAACTATACTGTTGTCATCTTTGACTTAGTGATGCCACTACTAGGCATTTACCCTGTGGTGGTCAAAAAGTAAAGGAAAGGTTTCATATAGACAATATATAGCAACACTTTATGTCAAAGCCCTTGAAACAGATCTTCTGGGTGCTAATCAATTATAGAATGACTTGAACCAATTATAGTGTATTAATGTATAGGATAATATTCTACTATGAGAAATTATTAATATTAATTATTATTAAGAATTCAAATTAATATGAGATGACTCATATGAGCTCATATACAAAGTAAAATAAGCAGAGCCATGAGATTAATTTACATAATCATAATAATTTAAACAAAATCATTAAAAGGTCAGAATACACATCAATTAAATGACCAGCTGTGATGTCAGAAAACTAATAGTGAATATTGCCTGTCTGTTCTTGGTAGGTAGGTGGTAGACTATGAGTTTAGAATGAAACATACTTCATTATACATGACAAAGTATCGATTTGTTTGGTTAACTATGCTACTTTGTTAGGGAAGCAGGTAGGAGAGTTATTTGAAAGTCATAGTGAAGAAAAAAAAATATTTCTTCTCCAAAAATAGAAAAGTGTCAGGAACAAGTCTTAGAGAGGATTGGCTATCTGTGAAGGTAGAATTAGGGGGGAAATTGAGGCAATATAAAAGCAAAAGATATAACTAAGATTATTTACATTCTTTCACAGACTGAAGAGAACATATCAGTGCTTATAATATTAATTTATTTTATTTTTTCTCATTACTAAATTTTATTTTAAATTTATGGAATAAAACAAGCATTTCCATAACATAAAAATATGATTGCACATGAAACTGAAATTTTACTATGTACAACTTGCTTTCAAATATACAACAAAATTATCATATATATTTCTTTTATTTCTTTGCTCCCCTCCACCCCCTGCCCTAGAGATGGCTACCATTAGACACAAATAGGTATGCACACACACAAAAAAAATTATTCTATACATCTATTTATCAGTCCTTTTCTGGAGGCAGATAACATCTTTCTTCAAATGTCCTTTATACTTAGAGTATTTATAAGAATCAAAATAAATTTTTCATTCAACGTCATTCTTAAAACAATATTATTGTTACTGTATGCAGTGTTCTCTTGCTTCTGCTTCTTCATTTCATTCTTCATTTTTCATTATTTCATGCAGGTCTTTCCATTTTTTTTTCTAAAATCATTGACCTCATCATGTCTTTTAGCACAGCAGTATTCCATCACAATCATATACTACAATTTGTTCAGCCATTCCCAAATTGATAGGCATCTCTGCAATTTCCAGTTTTTTGCCACCACAAAGAGAGTTTCTGTAAACATTTTAGAACATACAAGTTCTTTTCCTTTTTCTCTAGTTATCTTCTAAAAGAGATCAACTAGTGGTATTACAGGGTCAAAAGTAGGTAGTTTAATAACTCTTTGGATATAATTCCAGACTGCTCTCCAAAATGGTAGGATCAGTTCACAATTCCACCAGCAATGAATTAATGTCCCAATTTTTTCACATAATAATAATTTATAATATTTAAAGGACTATGTCACAGTAGAGGAATTAGTTGTGTTCAACTTGGTCCCCAATAGCAGAATAAGGAGCAAAGGTTGTAAGTTGAAGAGAGGCATATTTAAACTCCATATAAGGAAAAAATTCCTAACAACTAGAGCTGCCTAATATAAGATTGAACTACACCCAGAGAAAATGAGCTCCTCTTAATTGGACATTATCATGTGAAAGCCAGAGCACTACATGTTTGGGATATTATAGAAAAGCTATTAGGAAATGTATATTTTGCAGTAGATGACTTCCAAAGTCACTTTCAATGCCATGAGTCAATGAACCGCCTTCCAGTAGACTTCTCATTATACAATTCTGCTGTTAAGATCATACCTGCTTAGCTATCTATAGCAATATCACAATTGTTGATTAAGCTTTTCACCTTTTAACTCTTAGCAATGGGGGGAGGTGGAGGTAAACATAATAATACACTCATCTTACTGATTTTTACTAGTCAATTTAATGCTGTACCAAAGAGGAAATAATGAGTCATGTGACTAAACTTTAGAGCTAACTTTCTGTTAACAGGATTCAAGTTCAAAGGATGATAAATTTAGAACTCAAAGATTCCTCACATAATCATTTTAAAGATGAAGAAACTGAATAATAGATAAATAAAAATGATTTTTAAAGTAACACCAGTAGTAAGTGGCAGAAATGAGATTTAAACTTAGGCCATCTCACTCCAAGCTCACTGCTTTTTTCAAGGTGCTGCTTTCCACAGTGCTAAATTTAAAACTGGCCTCTCTTAAAAATAGGCAACACTCCAAATGGCTAACAAATCTGGCTTGGAGTTTGCAATGCAAAAAATACAATGTTACCTCCAACCCTTGAAAAAGCTAAGTAATAGGTGACAGAGTTTGCCAAAAAAGTAAGGAAATTATTTGGAATTTGATTACACTAAACATAATGGAAAGGAAGTAACAAATTCACAATTTGCTTTCTCTTCTCTCTTCAGTTCTCTACACTCCTTTCTCTTATGACCATATTAAATAATGTGACTTGCCTGAGATCATCTAACTAGTGAGCAACAGAACCAGCATGTGATCCCAGGTTACCTGACTCCAAATCCAGTGCTTTTCTTACACCATTGAAGCCTAAACAAACTCCACAAGAAAATAGTTATTACTATAATGAGCTTAGCTGAGTTTCATTGCATCTTCCTGCTAGTCAGATAAAAATGAAGACTCATACTACACTGAGAATTAATTACAGAGAACTATGATCATCATTGCTGGATAACAACCACTTTTGTACCTTGAAGCAACATGTTGGTTTCCTTTTCCAGTGTTTAAATATGCAAATATGTAATATGTAAATATGTAAAGTCTTACTAGCCTGCAATCCAAGTCATATCCTACTAAACACATTTCAGATATTGAAGTTTCTAAAAGCAAGATGGAAGAAAAACTATGTAGAACCATGATTAGCAATATTAATGAGAAAAAATATGTCCTTCCTATATAGGGATGGTGCTACTGGTCTATTGTCAGAAGAATATGTTTCAATTAAGTAAAAAGAATGTGAAATAATATGGATAATAAGAGAATATGTGGCTGCTACAAGCCTAAAGGTATAGCTGCACATCTGGAGCTTAAACCCTTCTGCATCTTTCTGAGAGTTAATAGATTGCATTACAATTATCACTCTCCCCTATGGTCATGGGTAGTTAATTACTCTGCTTCCCCTGTGTTGGCTTTTTCTTACATTTCAGTGCTTTCATATTCCTTGGCCCCTATGCCTTTCTCTCTTTCCTGACACAAATGAGCCATGAGTAATTTGTATTCTTTAAATTCTTGCTCTCCCTGGGGTTATCAGCTAAATGGGAGTATTTACCTAAGCAATATCTAAAAGATGTCTTCTCTTTTTTTTTAGTGCAAGGCCATATAATTCTTAGCGGTCCTTTTTTAAAATTCAATGAACATAAAGGAGATGGGGAATAGGAATAATAGAAACCCTTGAAATTAGAGAAGAATTAGAATAATATGGAAAGACTTAAAAATGACTTTTTTATCTTTGGAAAGAAGTAAAATCTCATTATAATAATATTTTCTGCAGTCGAATTTGAGTTTAGACAAAAATCATTATTAAGATGAAGGACTTGTAAATGTAAAGATTGTCATTCTTTCCCAGGGACATAACAAGTGAAAAGTTCTTTTCGTTTTTCATTTCTTTTTGATCTTGACCAAATCACCTCCTCTCTGCGGGCCTTGGTTCCCTCACCTTTCAAATGAAGGAATTGAACTAGATGCTTGTTAAAAGTCCTTTTCAGTTAAAAATACATAGCCCTCTTATTTGAATGGTGAAGGAATAAAGTTGTCATGTATACATCATCTCCTTCTCTTTCACACCCTAGTTCTTGGACATTTCTATATACAGGTATGTCATCTTATGGGTGCTTTGGGAATTATAAGATCAGAACAGATCAGAATATTGAAATGGAAAAGGCTGAAGAAGGTTAAAAGGTGATTTCTATTCAATGGGAGGACAAAAAATATATTATATATCCATGTATATGTTATATTATGTATATTATATATAATATATATAATATGTTATATACAAATATATTAAAATGCATTATAATTTAGATCTCATCTCTACCACTAATTACCATGATAATAGCATAAATTCCCAGGGTGTTACATGAATATGGACTAGTCTTTCTCCCACCTGATCCATATGCCAACCAAATCAATATTCCTAGAAGACAGGTCTGATGATGTCACTCCCTTGCTCAAGAATCTTCAGTGATTCCCTATTATCTCTAACCACTTCCTATCCCTGGGGCTTTGTACAGGATATCTGGCATGCTCTCCCTCTTCAACCATGCTGGTTAAAATTCCAAGTTACATTCAAAGGCCAACTCCAAAACTGTATCTTACCTAAAGCCTCCCCTGATCTTCTCTATTATTATTGCTCACACACCCCCGCCCCCATTGCTTTGAGTATATTTGCATTTATTTATCTTTATGTAATTTGTTTCCTTCCAGTAGAACATAAGATCCTAAAATGCAAGGACTCTTTTCACTTACATCTTCATGTATTCTTGGTTCCTAGCACAGTACCTGGAAGATAATAGAGGCTTAATATTGTTTGACTGAGTTGTGTGGACTATGGTGTGTTATTTGTTGTGATGCAATACCCTTCTTGTCCTGCCTATGCCATCCCTGTGGCAAAGAGTAGCATTGCTTTGGATGCAAAGAAGAATCAAATGATGAAACATGCACTGAGAAGTGAGGCGAAGCAACAGAAAATAGGAGGTGACAATTTAAAGGGCATAAAAGATAAAGAAACACTCCTGGAAACAGGAATTAAAGTCAGTGAGTCAACTAACTTTTATCAGGTATTTACTATGTACTAGGAATTGCACTAGGTGCTGGAGATAGAGGGAAAGCACAAACACTACTCATATTTCTAATTAGAGAGTAAAGTTATCAAAGTCACAGACAGGAGAAGGACAAAGTAGGCAAAAAGGCAGGCAGAGTAAGGAGAGATTTTTTCTGTGTCTGATATGGCCTTGCCTGAACCCTTGCTCCTCCACAAAGATGAGTTATTCATGAAGAAAAGTAATAAAGGGTCCCATTCAGTAATAAGACACTCGCCAAACAGAAAAGTCAATGATTAGGTGTTTCACTTTGCACTAGATCCAAAGTGATGCCCTTGTGCCATGAGAAGTTGAGTCCACAGTTCCAATGTGTTCAATAATCACTAACCCAACTGAATATGTGAACTGAGCACAGCTGAGAACTGTGTTGTACATTCTGTTCTGCTTTGCCCACTTTATTTTTTTTTAAAGCAATTGGGGTTAAGTAACTTCCTCAAGGTTACATGGCCAGTTATTTCTGGGTGTGGTGCTGAGTATCTGAGCCTAGAATCGATCCCCCAGGTCATCCCAACACTGGGGCCAGTGCTCTTACTCACTGTGCTACCTGGCCACCCCATGCTTTGCCCACTTTCATAAGTAGTGGCCTTGGGAGCTAAGGACAGGGAACTCCTGCATTCATGACAGGTTATATATGAGCTTGAGGCGACCTAAATATTGGAGAAGCTGTAGCCATGACATCCCTTGACAGATATTTTACTATGCATTGTTTTATTACCATTGTTCATTCTGTACCCAGTGAAAAGTGCTGTATGCAACTGTATTTTATGTTATTTTCCAAGGAAAACCTCCTTATGCCAAGTCCACATTGCTAGGGCTCAGAGAAGAATAAAATGGTCAGGATGAAAGTGTGGTTTTGAAATTTTATGGGTGTTCCAACTTGATTTTCATTGGTTAAATTTACAGTAATCCATATGCCCTAGAGAGCATGGATGTCCAGAAAGAGACAGAGCTGAGAAATAAAAAAGTTTTCCCACTGTCAGAGAACCATAGAGAGCGCAGCACCTCCCTAGCACTTCCAGCAGTGACCAAAGTTCCACAATTGTCAGTATTAGCATAGAGCTTCCCAAGCCCAGATGCTTTTTGCAGAATAGGACCCAGGTAAGTTGTTGAAAGCAGCATCATGGTTAAATAGTCACATCAACAAACAATGCATATATCAATACATGAAAATAACATTGTTATACACCATCTCCTGCTAATGAAATCTTTTGTAATGAGGTTTCACCTATAGAAATTTTACAGTAACTATTTCATATCTTCAATTTCCATATCTTGAAAGCTTACTGGGCTAGAGTAGATGATTCGTTTTTTTTTATATCACATTTTACATTTTCTACAAAGAGTCCTTATATATACCCAAAAAATCCAAATTTTCCAGGACAGACACAATTTCAAGAAAGGGAGTACACTTTTAATAAGATTTTGTGTTTATATATGTATGGTGTATTTCTATACACATTTATATGCGTGTGTATTATATACATATACATATTATAGATTGCATACACACACACACTTTGTTGGAACATGGAAACAACTCTTCTACTACTAAGCATGAGTTAATGAAATCAGCCATTTTTCAGCAGAATAAGAAGCTGAGGAAGAGAAATGGTCAATGATTGAGGTAGATTAAAGAAAAGTTATCAGGGCAGCCAGGTGGCTCAGCAAGTAAGAGCACCGGCTCCAGTGTTGGGATGACCTGGGGATCAAATCTGGGCTCAGATATTTAGTACCACACCCAGAAATAACTGGTCTTGTAACCTTGAGCAAGTTACTTGACCCTGATTGCTTTAAAAAAAAAAAGTTATCCTAACCAGTCATTTTCTGATTAAACACAGCTATGTTGTCAGTGATCTAGATATAAAGAGGAAAAAATCAATTATTGACTTCTTCAACAAAGCAGAACTCACTTTTTTTATATAAAGGAAAAGTAATTACATTAATAATATCCTGCAGCATTCATAGGCAATCTACACTGGTTGAGTCATATCACATCCAAGATGAAACCAAACACTAGTTTTACCACTTTTTTTTTTCACTTTTATTGCTTTTCCAAATTTGAAGTCTAAAATCCACAGGAAGAACCAGTCTTCTGTTCTAATCACTATGTTGCTATGTGAAACAGCACAAAATGTTTCTGCTTGATTTAACCCCCTGCCCTTAGCAATAGTTAAATAAGTTAAATGACTGTCACAGCTCACAAGATACCTGCTGCTTCCTATTCTTTTCTTTGTAAATGGTAGGCAGTGATGCTTGGGCTTAGGAAATGCCAGTGGAGATAGCTTCAGGGGTTTAAAGAAAATTATGGGAAGATTTCTAAAGTTAGATTTCTAGCAGATATGGTGAGTAAAAATGTTCTAAACAAGCCTGGGTCTTCTTTAACCACCTCAGGAACAGTGAGAAATAGTGTTGTCAAATGAAGCAGAGAAATGACAAATATGAAAGATGAGCTCAAAAAAAATGCCAGTCAGATCATCTCTGATGCTAACCTCTACCCCACCCAACCAATAAAGAGGTACAACAACAAAGGACCACACTAAAAGATCCAGGTCTGATCCAGTTCCGGTGGTCTGATTCTCCCTGCCACGACTTTATGCAGAACAGTGAGAGGGAACAGAATCCAAAGAATAATAACCCTCCTTTGACAACACTATCTAGAAAACCTCGATTCCAGGTTCCTTCACACTATCTATTACTGCAGGAAGGGGCACAGATGGAAATCCCTTCCTTTATATTCCTCTTTCAGAACTATGGGAGGGAGCAGGAAGGTATGCAACCTCATCTAAGACTGTTAGATATGAAAGTACATGATCCTGGTTTAGCATCTCAGTCCAGAGCAATGGCAGGATACAGAGGCTGGAGACCACCATGATCCCATCTTAGAGGATAAAGGAGTGACAGAAATAACTGTAGCATGCTTTCCAGGACCATTCCTCCAACTAATACCTGCACTTGTGGTTTGGGGACTCCAGAAGGGCAAATGACTATTTTTTTTTAACCTTACAGGTCGGTGGCTTTGTAGTGTATCCAGAATGTTTCTCTGATAGACGCCATACTCTGTAAAGCTTCCCTTCCCTTTGGGTGCCATTTTTTTTGTATGCATATTTGTCCATCTCTGTTTGCCCAGCTGAGTCTCTCTTTTTTACCTGCTAAATGCATTGTCTCCTACTGGTTCAGATTTCCTGCAAGCATGGTCAGTGGAGAGAGGGTTTTTCTCTCTTTCCTTCCACAAGAGTGATTCACCCTTGGGGTCTTGGATTATACTCGGAAACTGGAACCTTCAGTTCCTGAAGTTAAAGTAGAATATTACTATACCGTTCTACTAGTTGAACAATCAGATGCTGAAATTTTTCCTCCCTTTTAAAGCCCTTGGGGTGTAGTTAGCTTGTTTAGTAGGTAATTGCAGTGTTTTCTTGTAAAGTGAACACTGAGTAAAAACAATTTTATCTGTAAATTTTTAAAAAGCTAATTATGTCTGACTGATTAATTGATGGAAGGGATTACAAAATCCCATCCTTTACACAAAGAACAAAGCCCCAGCCAACCCATCCAGCATCAAGACTTCTATAGAGAGTCATTATCAGCCAAGCTTGCTGGTTCATCATGGCAGAGTTCAGTGTAGCTACTTAGAGCTAACCCACTCTAGGCCTGCATTGAGGAACCAGAGTGACAATGATTTCAGTAACTGAAGAGTTCAATGAAGTTAAAGAGAAACAGCAAGAATGGAACAGATAATAATCATCCCTAGTAAACAGGCTGAAGAATGAATGAACAAAAAGAACTTAATAAGCAACTGTTATATGTGAAGAGTGAGATATGACTCATTTTGACCCCTACTCTATTACGATCATTATTAATCAGTTTGATATGATTCCATGTGACTAGTGGTTATAAATTCTATATATTAAGCCCCAGGGCTGTAAACTGAAGATTGGGAGTTCACTTGCTTAATCATATGAAGTTAACTAGAGGTCCTCCACCTTGTTTTCTTTGTTACAGTGACAAAGCCTAGCATGGCATAGGTGACTTAATAACATGGCAAGTCCTCATACTTATTTTTGTACTTTTAAACCACTCTCTCTTGTCCAACATGAGCAGGTGACCATCTAATGACCTTTTTTTGACCACTTAGTGAAGTTATCCATGCTTCATCCAACCTGAGACCCCACTGCTGACATGCAATTTCTAACAGATGGGTCACTTTTTTGGCCCTTGAAGCAAGGTCTATCAACCGATGGAATTATGTATTTTTTGTATCCCCTCTAGAGTGTTCAAGTATAAAATCTTGTATTAAGTCTTCTAAAAATAAGGCTCTAGAAGAAGGAGCATCTCATATCATGAGGAAGATCTGAGGTCCATTTCATCAGAGGGGTCCATGGATCTTTTTAAAAACTTCCATTAGCTTAGAACTTTGCCTCAGTGGTTTTTCTTGAAAATTGAGCAATTATAATCCTCACAAAAGAACAAATAAAATAAAATTCCCAATATACTAAAAAGTAAAATTTTAACTATTGATAATTTTGGTCTGGGTGAGGGGAAGGAAAGTCCAGTAATATATCTTTTCTTTGTAGAAACGTGAGGGGGCAAAGAGAGGAAGCAACATAAGAAATAGTATAAAAGTAAATGCACAATTAAGTAACCTATCTGTGAATTTGAGTGGTATAGACTCACATAGTAGACAATAGCAAAATAGATTAGAAAGTAGAATCCAACAACATATTGCTTAAAAAAAATAAAGGTGAATATAGAATTAAAATAGGAGCAGAGAACCATTTCTTATTCATATATATCTATATATAATGTATCTATGTATATATGTATGTTGCCTTTTGGAAGGCAATTGCCCAAGGTCTCATGGCTAGTTTTTTTGTGTGTCAAGTGTCTGAGGCCAGATTTGAACTCAGGTCCTCCTGACTCCAGGGTCGGTGCTCTATTCACTGTGCCACCTAGCTGCCCCTCTTATTTATATTTTATTTATATACATACATATAGATATTTACACAAATATATGTGAGTATGTGTGTATATGCATGTATATGTGTGGATAGATAGATTAGATAGATAGATAGATAGATAGATAGATAGATAGATAGATAGATAG
>NW_027186325.1:2267123-2271869 GCF_028583685.1 Petaurus breviceps papuanus
TAGATAGATAGATAGATAGATAGATAGATAGATAGATAGATAGATAGATAGATAGATAAATAGATATCTTATACTTAAGGTGAGCTCAAGAAACTAGGGTTAACAATTATCTCAATCAAGGAAATAGCGGGGACAGCTATGTGGTGCAGTGAATAGAGCACCTACCCTGGAATCAGGAGGACCTAAGTTCAAATTTGACCTCAGACACTTGACACTTACTAGCTGTGTGACCTTGGGCAAGTCACTTAACCCCAATTGCCCTGCCCTCCCCCGTCCAAAAAAAGCAAAAAAAAAAAAAAAGAATACTGATAACATTTTCACATATAAGAAGTAAACAGTTTGACCTTACAGACTCCCTTCTAATTGGACTTTAATGTTTATATTATATATTATTTATATTTCTCCTGGATCTTATACATTAAATAAATTTTCCATTGAGTTGTTTTTCATTTTGGTTTGTTTATTTGTTTTTGTCACAAATACTTGAAAGTCTTTCAGTTCATTAAATATACATTTTTTTCACTAAGGATTATACTAGACTTTGCTGAGTAACTTGTTTGATCACAATCTCAGTTCTTTTGTTCTCCAAAATATAATGTTCCAAGACTTTTGATATTTTTAGTGTAGAAGCTTCTAGGTCTTGTGTAATCCTGATTGCTGCTCCACAGTATTTGTTTGTACTTCACTCAGGCAGAACTTCCACCTCTAGAGTTCTAGTCTTTCCTGAGGTCTTCTCAAGTTGTCTCAGGAAGACAACTACTTTACCCTGACTTTTGTTTATTTTTGCTACTCTAGTTCACTTTGAGATGATTTTCTATCTTGTTTATTGAGGAAAATTTGGAAAGTCTGGGATTTTCTGACCTACTCTGCCATCTTCCTAGAATCCTCTGATGAAGTAATATCAACATATATGATGCATGCACTAAATTACATAGCATTTAAATGCCTAAGAGAAAAGTTAATGTTCTATAGAGAAAAATAAACAGGAAAATTATTAGAGGCAGGGTCTTTAATGAACCTTGTTTTAGACAAATCTAAGAAATCACAACAAGAAAGAAATTGAGGAACTTATAAACATTTAGAAAAGATAGATGTGAAAGATATCTGGCAATTCCTAAATGGGAATAGAAAGGAGAAAATGTATACTTGTATGCAAAAAAGTGACCACGCATTAAAGCATAAAATCTCATAAACAAATGGATAAAACAAGAATATTAAACATTTCTTTAATGCCTACAATGCAACAAAATTGTATTCTATAAAGGGTCAATGAAAAAATTAAAATTAGAGATTAAATAGCCTAATGCTAAAGAGTTTGTAGTCAAGAACAAATCATAGAAATAATATATGACAAAAATGGCAAGAATAAAACAAGGTACCAAAATTTGTGGTATATAACCAAATCAGTACTTAACTAAAAAGCTACATCTATATAAATTTTCACTAACAAAAGAGAAAAAAATCCAGTCAACAAATTGGGTATGCAAAAAAAAATCAACTTGAAATAGATTATGAAATACCAGTTGCAAAAAAAAATTCCACATTCTAAAAATTAAACATAAGATTTGCAAAGTTAAAAGAAAAAACAAACCTCCAATGAATTAAAAAATAAAATTGGGAACTGGTATTTTGTAAAGAACAATAAAATAAATAAATCATTTGTTAATTTGATTGAAAAGAAGAAAGAAGAAAAACTAAGTAGCCAGTATAGAATATTAGATTAATAGAATATTAAAAAGAATTCAGAACAAATGAAGAAGGAATAAAATAAATTGTTAGAAACAACTTTGCCTAACTGTGCACCAATAAAACTGGCAAAATAATAGAAATTGATGAATATTTACAAAAATATAAGATATGATATAGTAAACATTTATTAAGTGCCTTCTATGGCCAGACATTGTGCTAAGCATGAGATATAAAAACACAAAAGCAGTCCCTGCTCTCAATGAGTTTACAATCAAATGGAAGAAGACAATACAAAAAAAGAAGATTTAAAAGGTGAGGGGTGCCAGGGGCACCTGGTGCAAGAGTACAATGAAGATAATGGTGAAGTTGAAGCAAAGCAGATCAGCTAATTAAATGAAACCCATTATCTCTATACTAGCATCTATCTTTGACCAATTAGGGAAAATCTCTAATCTCTCTACCATCAATTGTCCTTTCAGAAGTAAAGGAAAATGTTATCTACTATATTATTATTTATTCTTATATGAGGCAAGTGTCCTCAATCAGCAATTTCCTGGTGAAAAGAAGGCGGAGTCATTGCTAGCCCCACTTTCCTGATGTTCATCCAATCATATTGCCCCCCATGCCATTTCTGACTTTGTATCCAATCATATTGTTTTCCCTGTCTAAGCTCCTAATTTGTAGATGTTCTTCCTTTTGTCTATTAAAAAAAATGATATCTATTGAAAAAAATAATTCATTGGAGGTCAACCCTCACTCAAGGTCTTTTGATTTGCTGATGGCCTGAGACCCCTTTTATTGGTAGTTGCTAGCCTTACCAATAAATTGATCATGCTTGGAGATTTGTGCTTCATTCTAACTTATTTTCAATCATGAGAAGACCCTATAAAAGAAAGCTTTGAGAAAAGGTTTTTGCTTTGCAGTCTAACTTGTTAATCACAGAGGCAGCAGCAAAGAAGATACTGATAAAATGTCAGCAGCAAAGATGAAGCAATCTACATGATGATGAGTTTCCTGGTGATGAATTTGTCCTGAGCAGAATATGATGAACATGGTGGAGTTAAAACTAAAGAGAGCAGCTGGTGGCAAGTGAATATAAAATATAAAGATTAACAGAACAAGAAATAGAGAACCTTATCTCAGAAAAAGAAATTGAACAAGCCAAAAATAAACTCTCAAATAAAACAACTCTGGGAACAGATGAACTTAGAAACAATTTCTATCATTCAAAGAAAATGAATTCTAATATTGCATAAACTATTTGAAAACAAGAGAAAATTAAAGTTCCTACCAATTTTTTTTTATATTATGCAATGTGGTCTTTATTATTAAACTAGGAAAAGTCAAGTCAAAGGAAAAAAATTAGACCAATCTTCCTAATTAATAATAATCCAAAAAATATTTTAAATGAGTAAAGAGACTATAGTAACCTTTCAAAAAGTATTATAAACTAAGACCATATTGGATTTAAAACAGGTACTCAGGGTTGATTAAATATTAGGAAAATAATAAACATAATAGACCAAATTGATAAAGAAGAATAAAAACTCATGACAATCAAGAGATTCAGAAAACATGATAAAATACAATACTCATTTGTTTTAAAAAAAAGGAAAGGAAGAAATTGTCTCCTTCTAATGTGTTACTTAGTATCTACCTAAAACCTAGGGCTATCATTATGTGTAATATGGATAAAATAAAGGCCTATCCAATAAGATAGGAAATAGGGGGAATATAAGGATGTTCATTGTCACCATTATCATTTGATACAGTACTAGAAATGCTAATTACAATAATACGACAAGAAAAAGAAACAGATTGAGTACAAAAAGAAAACAATTATTTTTGAAAAAATATTGGTTTATTTTAGAGAACTTTTAAAAGACAACTAAAAATTAAGTGAAACAGGGCAGCTGGGTGGCACAGTGAATAGAGCACCAGCGCTGGAGTCATGAGGACCTGAGTTCAAATTCGGCCTCAGACACTTAACACTTACTATCCCTGTGACCTTGGGCAAGTCCCTTAACCCCAATTGCCCTGCCCTCCCCCCTCCAAAAAAATTAAGTAAAACAATTAATAACTTCAAAAAGTGGCATGATATAAAATAAATCATATGTATTTCCTTTTATTACCAACAAACTCCAGCAAGAAGAAATAGAAGAGAAATTTCTTTAAAAATAAATACAAAATGCATAAAATACTAGGGAGCCTATCTACCAAGAAATACATAGGAATGATATGAGCACAACTATAAAGCATTCTTTATAGAAATAAAGACTGAACTAAATAATTTCAGAAATATTGGTTGTTCAAAAGAAGGATGGGCATCAATAAAAAAATGACAATACTATCAAAATGGATTTAGTGCCATACCAATCAAATTATTAAAGGATTACTTTATATGGCTAGAAAAACAAGATAACAAAATTCATCTCAAGCAACAAAAAGTCAAGAAACTCAAGGGAAAAAAATGAAAAAAAAGTTGAAAAAGAAGGGGACCTAGAAATACCATATCTCAAATTGTACTACAAAGGAATAATCATCAAAACAATATAATATCAGGTTTTAAAACAGATATTAATCAGCAGAACAGGTTAACAATATGATAAACAGAATCAAAAAAATATAGTAGCATGATTTTTCATAAACATAAAGATGCCAGTTACTAGAATAAGGACTCACTTCAATAAAAATTGCCTAAAAAACTGGCAAGCAGTTTGGCAGAAATTATGTTTAGACTAACTTCTTGAATCACATACCTAGATAAGTTCTAAATGGATGTACAGCTTAGAGCTACATGTTCAAATAATAAGCAAATTAGAAGATGAAAAAAATACTTCTCAGAACTATGGAAAGAGGGAGATTTCATTACTTAGAAAGATGGAAACTATCACAGAAGATATATATGTATATACACATATACATACAAATACATACACACATATATGGATATCTATATAGATATACACATATGTGTATGTATCTGTAGAAAAAGAGACAGAGGAAGAGGAAGGGAGAGAGAGAGAGAGAGAGAGAGAGAGAGAGAGAGAGAGAGAG
>NW_027186325.1:2272269-2315439 GCF_028583685.1 Petaurus breviceps papuanus
AGAGAGAGAGAGAGAGAGAGAGAGAGAGAGAGAGTGTCCAACCATTCATTAAACACTTAAGAAGCACTGGAGATATAAATACAACCAAATAGGAAAGTCCCTATTTCTAAAAAGTTTACATTCTAATAGGAGAAAACAAAATATAAAGGGGATCTTGAAAGTGATGGAAGAAAAAGAGGTACCTTGAAAGGGACAAGGCTATTGACAAGGAGCTGTAAATGTCCAGAAAGTAAGTTAAGTTGAGAGTGAATGTTCCTCATTAAATGGTGTTCTGGCTAGGGATTTACTAATAAGAAGAGGAACAAGGGTGGAGATTTAAGGGGTGTGGGGAGGAGAGGGTATCACAAGATTGCTAGTGGAGAATTTTGGAGATGGAGTTGAACTTGGATGAGAAGGAAAGGCACCACCAGAGCCAATATTGTGGAGACAATGAAGGTCTTCTTCAACATGAAACAGTATGCTAGATAAAAGAGTGAGAGAATCAAGAGGAATGCCCCCCTAATTTTCAAATGAGAAAAATAATTCCCAGAGAGGATAAATAACTTGTCTTAGATCATACAGGTAATAAGCAACAGAGGTAGATTCTAAACCCTAGTTCTCTGACTTCAGAAACAATGTTCTTTCTACAGCTATTTCCTTTATCTTGTTTCCAGGAGGTTAGTCTGATTCATGGGCCTCATTGTGTCCTGGGAGTATTATAATCTCTCTCAGAATACAATCAAGGGGGCTAAGGCCTAAAACTACAACCACCTCTAGGGACAACAGGCTATTCCAAGATAGTATGGGCATGGGGTGTTGCTGGGTAAGAGGCACTGGAACAAGCATACCAGCAGTGACAGGTTAGTGACCTAGTCTTTAGAGATTTTTTTCTATAAAAACTACTATATAAGAGTTCTTTCAGTTTTTCCTCTTCATGCTACTATGTTTTACTCTCTAGGTTTGGTTAGTCTGTTCCAATGAACAACTTTTCTATTTTTTTTCTACTAGTATCAAAAAGTTTTGATAACTGCTGTGTAATACAATTTGACACTTGTACTGCTAGATTCTCAATTTTTAGTGTTTCCTCATTATTTCCTCAAGGAAAATTCTTGACCTTTTTTTACTCAAGATAAGTTCTGTTATAATTGTATCTGGTTCTATTATTTCTAGTTGTATGAAGTAATTCCTGGGTATTTTAGTTAGTGTTACATTAAATATGCACATTAAGTTAAGAACTTTCATCATCTTAATTATATTCTCAAAACCCAATTCTTAAGGAATTAATATTTCTCTAATTAATTGTTCATATCTTTCCAAATTTATTTTGTACTGATTATCCCCTGTACATTCCTTGACCTTTCTTTCTTCTGTTTTTTTTTCATGCTGTTCTCCAATGCCTAGAATGTCCCATTCTACATACTAGTTAAATTAATTCCTTTAAAGCCACACTTAAATGTGACTTCCTCCAGTAAATCTTTCATGCTTAAAAAAAAAATAATGGCTTCTTACTGACTTCCATAATCTAGCTGCAATCAATATGTACAACCTTCTTTTCTATTTTTATCTTCACAGACTTCATAATCCAGTCAAATTGGACTACAAGATCTTCCTTAAAGTCAATATTCTGTCTTTCCCCTTTGTGTATTCTCAGAGACCATTCTCTGTGACTAAATACATTTCTTCCTTCACTCACAATCATTGCACTTCTTCAAGGCACAACTGAGTCATTACCTTCTCCATTGTGTCATCCCTGTTCATACCCTCTCCACCATCATTGCTATTCTCCACTTCTTCAAATTTTATTTGTTTCTTTGTGTACAAGAGTTACACCCTGCCCTTCACAATAGAATATAATCTTGTTTTTTGTCTTTGTATCTCCAGGTTCTTGCAAATAGTAGCTGTTGGTTCCGCAAACAACAGACTGACCAAGAAATGAAATTTGGACCAACTAGAACTGAGTTAACTAGAGTCTCACCTGAAGGAGCAAATTCTCTCCAAATAAAAAGTGCACAAGGTTTAAGTAGATTTTAGGGAATGAGGAAGCACAGGGGGTGGGGATGGTGACAGGGCAAAAACCATGTCAAGATCCCTGTTGTTGGGGCTTGAGGCTCATCTGGCACAAGATCTCTCTCTCTTTTTTTTTTTTTTTGCCTTTTTGGAGGGGGAAGGCAGGGCAATTGTGGTTAAGTGACTTGTCAAAGGTCACATGGCTAGTAAGTATTAAGTATCTGCGGATGGATTTTAGTTCTGGTCCTCCTGGCTCCAAGGCTGGTGCTTCATTCACTGTGCCACTTAGCTGCTCCAACACAGGATCTCTTTTACCCAGGTTACATTTTCTGCATAACAGGATGCAAGAGGGTGTGGCAATTAAAAAGGTTTGAGAGACATGGTTTCTGGACAATTTAATCATTTGATTAATAAGACTAGCACATTACTAATAAAAGGATGGTCATTTGGCCATCTCTCTTGAACCTATGACAATCATGGCAGTGGACTCGGAGCAATATGTTCTTTTGGAAGACAAGTGGCAATCAACTCTGGTTGTAAACACCATAAAAGGTGAGCTATACTAAAATGAGGGGCTGAGACTGACATCATGTCACCCTGGGACAGAGAAGCTCTCTCCATACTCAGACCACTCCCAACCTTGGGCTATCTAGAGAAAACATTCTATCTCTACCCAAGATTGATTGAATGGAATTCACCTGAGATTAGAGATTCCTTGTAAGGTTGGGTTGGGTCAGATAGAAAAGTTTAGCTCTACCTTCAAAGACTGACATCTTGAAAATAGAAAAGAAAGGGGGAACTCAATCTCCCCAAATCATTAGTTATTAATAATCATTTCTCTCAGGGGCTAACTTGGCTGTTTCTCAGAGCAAGTTGTACAACAGGATACCATGGCTTGTCCTAACTTGTGTTCCTTGCACTGTAAGTACTAATGGGAGCGTAAAGAGAAATATGTGTGAACAAAATGGAAATATTCTCAAAATAGAGTAACTGTGGATTCACAGAGACACCTAAGAAATGTTTGGTTAATTGAATTAACCTTCCTGATCTTCCAGTTGGAGTGATCTTTTCTCATTCTGATCTTCCTTAGCACTTTGCTTGTGTATTTCTTCAACTGAAGTAACTGGGAACACTTAGATCAGAGAAGAGAAGATCTGGGGGAAACATTATTGCTCTCTTGATACAGTTAAATTCATTTTGCTTGACCTCAGAAGATAAAACAAAGACCCATGGGTAGAAGCAGCAATGAGGCTGATTTAGGCTGAATGCAAGGGAAAGTTTCCTAAGAATTAGGGCTGTCTGGTAATAGAATGGGATACCCCAGGAAGGGGGTGGATTCCTTATCCTCAAAGGTTATCAATGAGATTCTATAGTCCATGTGACAAATATGTTGGAAAAGTAATCTTCTTCACGTACAAATGAGGGAGTTAGATGGTGCAGTGGATAGAGAGCCAAACCTGAGCTCAAGAGGCCTGAGTTCAAATCTAGCCTCAGACAACTATATGACACTGGACAAGTTATTTAACCTCTGCTGACCTCAGTTTTTCCCTCTATAAAATGGGGATAATAAATAGCACCTACCTCTTAAGGTTTTGTGAGGATAAAATAAAGGTAATATTTATAAAGTGCTTTGTAAACCTTAAAGCACCACATCTAGCTATTATCATCATTACCTCTTAGATAAATCTTAGATTATGTGATCTGATTCATAATTATATATTAGCAATACTACTAATCATGTATTATTTTCATATGAGTCATTTGCTTGCTCTTATATACTGCATAGAATGAATGAATGACAAGGCATTAATTGTTTACTATGTGCCAAGAAATATGCCAAGTTCTTGGAATACCAATTTTTAAAAAAGCAAGATGGTCCCTACCCTCAAGGATCATATATTCTAATAAGGAAAGACAAAGGAGTGGTGACCAAAAGAAGAGTGTTGTAACCTCAGAAAACACAGGAATAATGAGTGTAGGTTCTATAAGGACAGCGATCATGCTATAATCAAACCTTGTTTCTTCCCCTGTACCAGTCTCAGTGCTCTGCACAGAGCAGGTACTCAATAGGTGCAAAACTGAATTGAACTTCAAAACATTAATTTAACTTCAAAACTAGTGTATTTCCTTTACCTATATGCACATGAATCACTAGTGTAGCTCTTGTATGTGTTAGCCATGCCTTTGTGTTATTTCTGGATCACAAATGGAATGAGTGTACACTCAGTTTACTCATAGGATTCTATGAGTAAATTCTATGAGTAAATTCTATGAGTAAAATTTAACATCTGAAATGGATAATTAAAACTTAGAAGACAATACAAATTTCCCCAATCTTCAAAGTAAAATTTATCTTTTATTCTGCACTGGATTTTTTTTCTTAGCTTTGGACTTCTGCTTTATTCCAACAATATTCATCAATTTGATATTTTACATAAATCATATAAGGCTAATTAGATAAGAGATTCTTATGGTAAGCCTTTATAGTAGATCTCAAACTTTAATGTAATGTTTAGTGTTTCTTTACCAGTTATAAAGTTCACTCACGCAACTACAAGAATACTGACAAAGATATCTCCATCCTGTTTAGGTCAAATTCCATATCCAAACCCAGTGTGGTTTGGATGCCTTGATTCTGTGGAAAGTCCTCCAACTTACTTTTGTACTGCCAGACCACTCTATCTTGTCCAACATGAAAAGACAACCATGTTATGACCACTTAGTCATCAGAGATGACTCTTGTCTTGTCCATCTTATGGCCACTTAGTAGGAATGTCCTGTGTTTTATACAATCCATGATCACCCTGTTGATATGTCATTTCTTACCCTCTAGAGCAAGGTCCATCAACCAATGAGAATCTATATTTTACCATGCCTCTTTTGCATATTTGGTATCAAACCCTATTTTTAAAAAATGTTCTGGGGACCAGGGACATCTCAGAATATGAGTAAGATGCGAGATCCACTTCACTTGAGGTAACCATGGACCCATTAGTGAATGTTATTGGATTAGATCTAGGCCTCAGTGACTTTTCTTGCAGATTGGACAATTTTTGACCCCTCAGTGTTATAGTTATTCTCAGTTCCACTCAATTTTTCTCCCTCAGGCTCTTTATTTGGTCTCCTTGTGATTCAAGAAGTTAAGGCCCAACAAGGAAGGGTTAGTATTAAGAATTCTAGAAACTGACTTAAGCCTTTGCTTGTGATCATGCCCACTTTTGCATGTGCTGCATTTGACAGAGCAATGGACTTGCTAGTGAAGAGATCTAGGATCTGTTTCTGGTCTTAGAACAAGAAGACCAGAGTTCTAGTAATAGACATGATACTAATGAACAATCTAAATTTGAGCAAGCTATTCAATCCTTCTGGATCTTATACCCATAATAAAAGATGAGGCAAATCATCCCTTAATTACCTGTGAGCTAGAGGTTATACTTGTTGAACTCAATGTTCCATCTAACTCTAAGAGCTATTATTTGTATAAAGATATCATACTTCATTACATAGCAACATTCTTTAAATTTGAACTTGAAACTGGTAAAATAACCACACTCAAAAGGTCATCGTTAGTAATTTGATGTCAACTAGAATAAAGGTCTTTAGTGGTAGACTCTAGAATCTCTGTTTGACCTTATCCTATTTAAAATTTTTTTTCAAAGACTTGGATTAAGTCACAGATGGCATACTTATAGAGTTGGTGAATTACACAAAGCTAAGTGGGATCATTAGTGTGTTCAATGACTATTAAAATCCAAAAATATTTTGACAGACTAAAATATTGGGCCAAGGCTAAGCAAATGAAAATTAATAGGGATAGACACAAAGTTTTGCCCTTGGAGTTCAAACATCAGAAACAGAAGTCCAAGATAAAAAAGTCATGGCTAGATAGCAATTCAACCAAAAATGAATTGAGTATTTTAATGAACTGCAAACTTAATATAAGTTAACAATGTGATACAGCAATGAAAAAAAGTCAATGTGAGCTTAAGCTGCATTAAGAGAGCTATAGTTTTCTGTAACAGAAATATGATGGTCCCACTTTTCTCTGCCCTGATCAGAAGGCATTTGTAGTGTTGTCAGTCCATTAATAAATAAATATTTTAAGCAGTTAATATGTTCCAGACACTGGGCTAAATGCTAGAGACATAAAAAAAGGCAAAAAGTATCCCTATTCTCAAGGCTCTCACAATTCAATGGAGCAAGCAATACAAAAACAACTGTGTATAAATAAGATATATAGAGGATAAATCAGAGATAATCACAGAAGAAAGGTACTAGCATTAAGGGGATCAGAGGAAATTTGGGGAATCATGAAGTAGTAAGGGGTTGCATTTGTTCTGTTGGCTCTACCAGCATGGTTCAAAAAAGCATATTTTTTATACTTATTCTAAAAGGCAAGGGAAACTTTCTAAAAGTTAGAGTTCTCCAAAAGTTGAATTGGCTTCTGTGGGAGGTTGTGAGTTCTTCCTCACTAGGGGATTTCAAGTATCACTCATCAAATAGATTATCAAGAGAATTCTTATTTAGGCATATTTTGGAACAGATGTACTCTGACTCCCCCCTTCCAAACATGAGATTTTGTGATTCTGTAATCTTGACTAGTGAGTACAAAGTAGTTGATTGTTTATACAAGATTCAATGCCTGGTGCATGAACTAAATAAATGCTGACTGATTCATTGACATATAATAAATAGAGTTATGCCCATTATTGCTTCCAACTAATTTTGACAGCAATGACAAAATCATGAAAGGTAAAAGCTACAGCCCAAAATATTTGTAACTGCTTGTTAGTGACTGTCTAGCTAATGCTCTATATCTATGAAACTTCATGATTTTCAATTATAAAATAGCTTTAAAGACAACCCACTGAACTAACCCATACTGAGAAAGTCTGATGATCATTATTGTATTAATGTTGAAGCATACCTAACAGCAATAAAAGAAAAATCAATTTAAAGTAAATCCTAACAAAAATAAGAATGGTTTATGCTGGTAGAAAACTATAAGAGACTTTTGGGGCAAAAATAGGACATGATCCAGAAATGAAAAGATAAATGTTATAAAATAATCAATATTTGAAGAGTGTTGAAGTCACGACTATAGCACTAGATTTGTAAATTAATCTAGATTATTTGTTACATAAAACAAAGCTTGTGGCTTGCCATTACTTGTTAATTTTATGAAAAACTATTATTCTGTAGGTGACTATTCTGCCCTGAATTAAAGAAGTTTTTTTTTTTCCTTGCCAAAACTCTGAAAAGGAAACATGAAGGCTCAAGGTCAAAAAGTGAATCATTTGATATTTTCCCTGAACTATCTATTCTACAAATAACTACCAAAGACATAAATACTTACATCAGAAGCAAAATCAAGAGGAAAAAAATAATGTAGGGATCTTAAATTGTGAGTTTTGTGGCAAGAATTTCCATTCATCATTTTAATTACTTTAAATCATGTTTTTTTTCCAGAAGAATTTTACAAAGGTTTTAGTCATTTGTTCTTGCTTTCATTGAATGACGTAATTTGAAAGTTATAGGGGACCTCAATAGCTATGTAGTCTTGTATCCTTCCTTTGATTAGTGACCTATAAGGGGGCATCCACTAGCTCTTGAGGCAGCTGACTTCATTCTAGGGCATCTCTGACAGGCAGTTTTCCTTTATATTCCCTCTAACTGTACCTTTCTCCAAGTTATGTCCTATGAAGTCAAGTGGAGGAGCTCTAACACATCTTCCCACAGGGCATCCCTTCAAATACTTGAAAACAGTTATCATACCCCACAAAGTCTTGTCTTCTCCAAGTTAAACATCCTCAGTTCTTTAAATTACCATCATATGGCATGGCCTCTAGTCTTCTCACTATCTTGGCTGCCATGCTTTTGATGTAGTTCAGTTTGCCAATGTGTGTCCACAACTGAAAATGATTATCCCAGATGTTTTCTTACCAGAAAATGCATGACATAGTAGTAGATCTAATGGTTTGGGAATGAGAGGACCTGTATACAATTTTTTCTCTCCTACTTTACATAGTAATGTCAATCTTTCTGAAATACAGTTTATTTATATGTAAAATGGAGAGGTTAGTCTAGAATGATCTCTCTGTAATAAAAGATCTTTTTATAATATAAATGTAATTAGGAATTGTGTATTCCCAACCCAATAAGCATTATAAGTTCCTACCATGTCCAAGGTGCTATGGTAGGCACTGAAGATATCAAAAAAAAGTCAGCCCCTTCTCTCATGGAACATATTCTATGATGGGATAGGCCATATTAACAGATAAGTATATTCATCATAGTTATTTAATACAGTAAAAAGCACTAACAAGGGATATCAGAAAATGCTTGCCATAACACATGGAATATGAGCTAATACTTGAAGGGAGTCAGCAATGTAAAATGGGGGGGGGGAAGGAAAGAATACATTCTAAATCTGTGGCATAGCCTTTGCAAAGACCCAGAAACAGGAGATGGACTGCCAAGTCTAGAGAACAGACTATTTTAGACATAGCATAGTATGTGTAAAGGGTAAGAGTGAACCATAAAACTAAAAAGGTAAATAGGAACCATTTTGTGCAGGGTTTTGAATGTTAAACTAAAGCAACAATAAGCTACTAAATATTTTTGAGCAGGGGATTGGCATGTTCAGAGTCATCCTTTAGGAAATTTGTACCAGCAGCTCTATGGAGCATAAATTAGAGAGGATAAGTATCAGAAGCCAGGAATCTAATAAGAGGCCAATAGTCTATGCAGGAGTGATGAAAGTCTGATCCAAGATGGTAGATATGTAAGTGGAGACAAAGGGATAAATGCAAGATGTGTTACAGAGGCAGAATCAACTATACAGTAACTTATTTGAAATATAGCATGGGGCAATGGAAAGGAAGGAGATGAGGAAGTCTCCAAGATTGTAAAGATTGGGTTCATTTCCTTGAATATTTACTAAAAATTCAATTAATATGTTATGTATGTGCTGTTGTTATATACTCCTTTACTCGTTTAAAACCTTTTGTGTATTATCATTGATATATCATAGAAATAACTTAAAGAATGCCCTAGCTATAAGCAGAAATGTATACATTGACCATTTATTTGTGATTTTGAAAATGTTTGTCTTTGTCCTCTCCCTATTTCTTTGCAGCAAAAAAAAATCTGCAAAGAATAGTCTGGAAAGCTTTTTTGATATGGTGGTTACCTTTACTGATCCCTTTTTAATCTCTTTTTATTGTCTATTATAAAGGGATGGGTCTCTAGGAGGAGTGTAGGGGATGTGTCAATCAGTCAATAAATATTTATTAAGTGCCTACTATGTGCCAAGCATGAGGGATACAAAGAAAGTTGAAAGATAGTCCATGCTCTCAAGGAGCTCACAGTCTAATGGAAGAGACAACACGCAAAAACTACATACAAACAAGCTACACAGATGAAAATTGGAAGTAATCAACAGAGGAAGGCAATAGATCTAAAGGGGATAAGGAAAGGTTGCTTGTAGAATGTGGCATTTTAGCTGGAAAGCCAGGGAAGCTAATATCAGGAAGTAAACTAAATATAAAAATAAGATGTAAGTAAAAATGTATCTGTAAAAACTAAAGAGAAAAAATGAAAATGTTTACCTTTATGTTTTAATTCAAAATAAGTCAATATCATGCAATTGTTATAGGTAATAAAGGGAGAAAACTCCATGGATTAATGAAATAAAGAGATATCTGTAATGATATGAAAAAATGGTATATGTCAAAAGATTTCTATATGTGCTTTTCATGTCTTCATGAAATTCTGGAGAAAGGAAAATGGAATGATAGAAAGGGAAACATCCAGGAAGATGTGGGTTAAAGTCTGGTGTTTGAAACATACTGGCTTGTTACTCTGGTAAAGTTACTTAAACTCTGATTGCTTGAGGCAATTCTCTAAGACTACAAGTTTCAAAAGCCTTGCCAAATTGTATAAGTAATGGAGGTTTCTTCATTGTTAGAAGGAGTTTCTATAGTAGAAATCTTTTATAACAGTGATATAAATATCAGAGGTCCCTTATTTTTAATGAAATGATTGACAATCTACTCCTCCAAATCAAAATGGCCCCAGCTGTTTTTAGGCTTAGAAATCACCTCTGATATAGACTGATTAGATATTTACCTTCCTAAATCTTCCTCAAATATCAATACAAAGATTGGGAAGAATTATTCATCTCTTCAATAATGAACTCAAAATTTTAGACCATTGGAAAATTATTTGCTTTTCATTGTGGTAGATAACCTGTTATAACTTCTATCAGAATGCTTCATCGCTAAATTACAAAATCTTATCACTTATTTACAGGTTCTTGAATTTGTGCTTATTTATCAAAATCATTGGTGTTCTTGAATCACATTTCTTTGTAAACCCATTAAAAAGCATACCTAGCTTAGCTTCACAAACAGGAAATCTCCAATTGTATCCACTTCATGGGGAGCAGAAAATTGAAATAAGAAAAGGCAGTAGCAAAATATGATTTAAAAATTATAATCTTGTATGTTCCATGAATTATTTTATTCTTTAAAAAAACCTACTATCCTGTATTATAGTAGAAATCATGCCAGGTAAAGTATCAATTTCAATTTTTTTCCCTGATCTTAAAATTGTTAATAATCCAGGTACATAAATTTCTGTGTGGGGTTTATGGGGAAATAAGATATGCTGACATTAAGAATTCACACCTGATGCCAAGAAATGTTTTTACCATAAAATTTCTTTCTTGTCTTTCATTGTCTAAGAGATATCTAAAGTATCAAATTCTAAGTGGCAATCTAGGAATAACTATATCTATCATTTTTCTTATCCAGAATACAATGAAGGCTGTGTTTTAAAGCACAGTAATAGCATATAAATCAGTTGATTCCATTTTTTTATGAGAATGTCAAACTTCAGAGTACTTAGAAATAGGGACAAAATTGACAGATATTCAGAAGACTGTCCAAGAAACTTAGGAATGGATTCACAGGGAAAGAACCCCATTAATGAATGTGCAGTGTGGATTTATGACAACTTGGAAGCAAAAAGGAAAACTACTTCAAAGCATCTGAGTGGTATGAGGTCCCAAAGGAGCAAAATGATTTATGATGTGAAGTCAGAGCTACATAAAGTTTTAGAATAGTAAGAGAAATTATGAGCTGCAATGTGAAGAGAAACTCACAGAACAGGAGTTGCTATGGCTTCTGTCTGGGGACCAAAGAAGTGGTCACAGAGTTCAGAGTTAGGCCTTTACAACTTCTCAGACTTTGTCTGAACAATGGCATATATTCTTATTTGAGGCTGCTGCTAATGACTCAAACATCATCAAGCCTACCCCCCCACACACACACACACACATCCCTAATAATAATATATTTTTGTGTACCAACCTCCTTTTGGGAGAAAAATAATGAATCTTCAGTTTTTTTAAACACTACCAAGAAAGTATCAGTCACTACCAATCCAAATTCCCTTTCCTATCTCTATGAAATCAACAAGGGAATAATCTAATATATGTCAAGGGTAAATTTGATAAGGAGACAGCTTTTATAGTGATATCCTATAGCAGGCCACATCTTTTTAGTAATCCAATTGACTGATGGGTACAGAGACTATAATTTTATTTTCAAGCATTTGATTTGATAAGACAAAAAGTTTGCCATAAGTCTCTTTTACAACAATGTTTCTCCATGTATATATCAGTATCATACAAGACTCCCTGAAAGATGAAAAATCATTTTTCTTCAAATATATTCTGATTATTTCTATAAAGTAAGGTATAAAATAGGTATTCAGTGAAAGGTATTTGGTGCCATAGAGAATGTCTAGCACAGAACCCAAGTGGAAGATATGATATATATAATATTATATCAAGCAATAGAACACTATAATGCCACTTAAAAAAAAGCCATAATTACTGAAGAGTATCACTTAGCTATCCATACTGGGGGGGGGGGGGAGAGCACATGAAAAGTACTTCATATGAGTAGTTGGATGGACACAATATGTGTATACACACAAACGCACACACATCTTGATCAGCAACCATGGATGGACAAGTTGGCCCCAAGACTGAATGAGAGAAAAGCAAACTGATTTGCCTTTGAGAAACTGTATAGTATTTTCTTAGGTGGGTAGAGGGGGACAATACAACAATTGAAGTCTAAATTATTTGCTTTAATCAAAATTGGAATTTCATATTTTCTTATGTCAACATTGTTTCTTTTTAAACAATTACTTGTTTTACCTTTTAAGGTTTTTTTGATTCTTGGGGGGGGGGGGGGGGGAGTCAAGTTATTTCCTGATATATACCCTCCCCTGAAGTCACACACAAAAATTTAAACAACAGTTAATGTAGAGATAGAGTCTGACAGTGTGTGTAAAATTGAGCATACATAATCTTTTTCCTCTTTACCAAGAGGAGGGGAGTAGGTTTCATCACCTATTCTTTTAAATAAATATTAGCATCTACTCTGAGTTCAACTACATTTTTGTGTTGTTTTGATTTATATCTTTGTGTATATTGTCCTACTCTCCTTTCCCTGTACTAATTCAAAAGTTCTCCCCATGTGTGTCTAAATGCCTACCATTAATCATTTTAAAGGTATTCTACTATATTCATACACAACAATTTCTTCAGTCATTCCCTAGTAGGCACCTTCATTGTTTTTAGTTTTTTTTAATGTAGTACTTTAAGTGACCCCAAGTTTTTCTATTAAACAAAAACCCATCTTTTTCACGTTAGCATTCTTTGGTGATACACTATGACTGTGAGTCAAGGAATACTATAGTCATCAAAGAACTTCAGCTATAGATCACCAAAATTACAATAGAAAAGTATATGATGGATATGAGTGAGTTGAAGCATATTAGCAATAAAGAAATGCACCAAAGTAGTATAAAGGATAAAATCAAGATACATTATCTGACAAAGAATTGTACAAGGTATGCACAAGATCAAGAGATAGGCAAAACATTTATTTCATTGATACCCACACAGTGGCAAAGAAAATAGAAGAAGGTCCCCTTTGTGGGGGCTTTATGGAACATTATTGACAAGAGTCATTCAAGATGAGGAAGTGTGGATAGGTGGCAATCTATACAAAAACAATCAGTTTGGAGGTAGCACTTGAACCCAGACCTTATGAGGTTTGGGGTCAGCTTGCTTACGATATCATTATACCATGCTGTTTCTTCTTAGAATTGAAATTGCACTTTAACAGAAAGAAGAAAAAAGTGAAACCTAATATCTATTACTACAAATTGCAGCCTCAAATAGAAATCAAGGCAGCCTTTTAACTTGTTAATGACATTTAATTTTTTCCATGTATCTCCTTTTTTTGTGCATCAAAGACAAAATTGAAAGTGGTACAAAATGTAGGGGAGTGTTGGAAAGTGAGTTTTTCTCATCTGCATTAAATTACTTTCCTGACATTAAAGAAATGCTATGTAAAAATCATTATCACCAAACAAGTTAGTTTCTTTATTATTAATGACATTTCCTCGTGTACTTTAAAAAAGTGAAAGCGCTGACAAGTCATGTGCCTTTATTTATGAAATACCTGTTATTTAAAGCAAGCCAAAGGTGCCAAGACAAGCTCTCCAAGGTCTCACTTAATGTTGGTTGGATGATTATTTAAGTAAAGTAGTCCCTTTATTACTCTCCTTTCTCAGAAATTCTGTTACTTCTGCTTTCTACAAATTCAAATGCCATTCTATATTTGCAACAGCCTGAGGTTGCAAAGAGGTTGAAGGTATGAACACAAGTTAAGTGGTTTACCCTCGAAAATCTAGAACAGGGGTTCTTAACATTTTTTATGTAATGGACCTCTTCCCAGAATAATGTTTTTAAGGTATTACTTAAAATATGTAGAATTAGAAAGATTAGAAAGGAAACCAATTACATTGACAGGCAGGTGTCAATTTTTTTTTAAGTTTGTACACCCTAGAGTATTAAGACCTCCTAATGTAAAACTATTTAAATTCTCAATCTTTTTTTCTTCATCTACAACTAGATCAATAGATTCTTTTTTTTACCAACTTTCTTAACAGGGCTATTAAATTATTAATAGGAAAAATAATTTCTATTAATAGAATGGAAAATATGCCATTTATAATAACAACCTTTCTTTAATAAATACTAATTTTGGGGTGGCTACGTGGCTCAGTGAATAGAGCACTGGCCCTGGAGTCAGGAGGACCTGAGTTCAAATCTGGCCTCAGATACTTACTAGTCATGTGACCCTGGGCAAGTCACAACTCCACTTGACCTGCCTTCCCCCCTCCAAAAAAAAATGCTAATTTCATACTTTATGGCTACACAGAATCCCTTAAAAGTATTTTGTACTCAAACACTCCAATGAATCTATAATCACATGTACTTTGTCATTGCCTCCAAAGATGTTAATCACAAGGACATATGCCTGTCCATCCTGGGCTACACTTGTCCGTGTATTCCCAGAAGTTTATCACAGGTGAGCCATACTCCAGGTCATTATGGCTTTCTCCAGACATCACAAGGGTATGATTAAAATGCTCCTGCTATCCACCTGCTATTGCCATGCCACTAGTCCATATTTTGTTTTCCCCTATCATAAAATGCCCTCATGACATCCTTTATTCTATTTCTTCATACATCCTTATTGGTCACATTTATACAGACAGTTTTCACTTTATGCAAATTTTCATTTTTCAAATTCAGCATTATGTAAAGAATTCTGAAAGAAAGCTGCATTCAAAAAAAATTGTAAAAATTCCTTACACAAAGAAGATACTAAATGATGTGGGCAATATGATAGGGAGCTGAGAAACATCTCTAAATCAGTCCCTATGTGTCTACACATAGTGAGTGACACTGTGTTTCTCCCTGTGCTCAATCTGTACTCTCAAGAGGAAAAATGAACTGCCTAATAAGAGTAAGCCAATAATCTTGGGAATAAAAATGAAAATAATTAGAAAATATGAAGGAAGACAAAAATTGTCATTAATAGTACATGAACTTAGTTGTGGGGTGTCAGCTGTGAGTACCATATTGATGTATGCTACCTGAATAAAAGAGCACACAAAAGGCAGTGTTTATATGAAGTCCACTTATATTTCAAAACAAAGAGAATGTAGCATTCTAGAGATGGAGAAATTAATAACTATGTGGCTAGAAGACCAGACTCAGAAAAATATGCCTTTAAGCTTGATGACAGTTCAAGACAAGTCTCAAAGTTTTTTTGAAAATTTAAAGGTAAGGAACCCTGAAGGAACACTGGTATTTACAGCAATCAGTACTTGGTTTGCACAATTTAAAAATCATGCAGGATATTATAACGTACAAATCTCAAGAGAGGTTACTAGTAAAGATATAGAAGCAGCAGAGAAGTCCATAAAGTCCCTGAAAAAAATAATAAATGGAGGTCCTACTTGCCAGAGTAAATCTTTAATGTAGATAAAACTGGCCTAATTTTATCAAACACCATCTCTAACCTATATCTTGTTGGAAGAAAAAACTATGCCAGGGCATAAAGCTTCAAAAATTAGAGTTTCCTTTCTACTTAGAGGGAATGCATCTGGGATTTGAAAATTAAAACCTGTCCTTGTACACCACTCAGAAAATCCCAGAGCACTGAAAGGAATCAGCAAGGCAACACTATCTGTGCATTACTTCACTGACACTAAGACACAACATCCTTATCATCTTTGAACAACAGTTCATGCATGGCTTCATTCCCCAAAATGGAAAAGTTTTGTGATGATAATGGCATTCCTTTCAAGATTCTACTTATTTTTAATAATGGTCTGTAAGGGTTATGGGATTTAAAGATCTCCCATGCCCCATGGACGTGCTGACATAGCAGAGCAAGAGAAAGTGAAAAGCCGAGCTAACGGTCCTGCGGTTGGCAGTTGGCGGTGGTTGCCTTTTTTTTTTTTTTGAGTTAGGACTCCTGCTGAGCACTGCCAGGGGCCGGAGCTGCTGGGAGCCCGCTTCCAGGACGCTGGGTGGTTGCTGTGAGTGGGGAGAGGAGGACCTTTGCCTGAGGTAGCCTGTTCTGTTTTAAAGGCTTGAAAATGTGGGTGCTTTCTACTTTATCTACCTGTGCCAATATCATAACTACTCTGATGGCTTTCACTTTCTGGTTTTGGGACTCAGTCTTTTGGTATCTTAATAAATTTTCTAGTTTATTTCCCCAAATGGCAAACCTGATGTATTTTGTGATGGATAATTATATCAGCATATTTGTAATCTCTATAGGCATTGTGAATATGGCATTGCTGATACATGGTCCAAGTCACCCTTTTCATCTGAATGATCTTAATGGAAACATAAAAACTGTCTACCTTCTCCCTAACACTACATTATTATTACAACCTATAGATCAGGGAGTGATTAAATATTTCAAGGATATTATTTATGTACTATATTTGTCTGGATGATTGCAGTTCTTGATGCAGAAAAGGACTTGATGCTGAGAGATCTCTGGAACTCTTTTTTTTTAAAGCAATCGGGGTTAAGTAACTTACTCAAGGTTACAACACAGCCAGTTATTTCTGGGTGTGGTGCTAAGTATCTGAGCCCAGATTCAATCCCCAGGTCATCCCGACACTGGAGCCAGTGCTTTTACTCGCTGTGCTACCTGGCCACCCCTGGAACTCTTTTAATATTTCCCATGCCATCCAGACTATTGCTAAGATATGGGAAGATTTAACAGGAAAATGTACAAAGAGAGTTTGGGGGGGGGGAGAAGTGTATCAACAGTTCATTTCTGATTTCTGTGCATTTGAAGAAATGAACAAGATTATAAAATTAGCTCAAATAATAGAGTTAGAAGTGGATGAGAATGATTTTTAAGAATTGATTGAGTCTTATAGGGAAGAATTGTAGAATGAGAATCTGATTGAACTGCTAGCTGCAAACATTGCAGAAGAAGAAAGTGAAGCTTCAGAACTCAAGGTCAAATTTTTAAAGTTCACCACAAAACAGTTGGCAGAAGCATTTCATCATCTGAGTCATTTTTTCTTGTATTGAAAAGATGGATCCAAATACTTCAAAAGTTATAAAAGTTCAAAGATTAATTGAGGATAATATTACTTGTACAGCCAGATATATGAGAAAAAAGAGAAGCACCATACAAATCTCTCCATGGCTTTAAAAAAATTGCACAACCAACTACCAATGATAAAGGCTAAGTGCAGCGGGTGGAGAAGGGGCAAGATACTGCACATCTATGTTGTTTACTGTACAAAACCATGCATACTTTGTCATTAACTTTACCTTTCAGTTCATAATTCCATTTATTATCATGGTACAGTATTTAATATGTCTATATTTTGTATAATTTATGACTTGTGTAACACTATTTTCTGTGTATGTTCTTATTATATATGCTAAGTAAAGTGGGTGGGCAAGGGCAAATTCACATTATGTAAAAGTTGCTTTATGTGGAGGTTGGGAGAATGGTCCACTTTTGTAAAGGGAGTATGTTGCAGTCTGTTGACATAACCTTGAGCCTCTCCATTGGCCTCTGTGATTTTGTTGTTGTTCAGTCTCTTGTGTTCAGACTCTTTGTGACCACATTTGGAACTTTCTTGGCAGAGATACTGGAATGGTTTGCCATTTCCTTCTGCAGTTTATTTTACAGATGAGGAAACTGAGGCAAACAGGGTTAAGTATTGCCCCAAGTCACACAGCTATTAAGTGTCTGAAGTTGGATTTGAACTCAGTTCTGGGATTCAGCTATCCACTGCAACACCTAGCTGCCCTCTGGGATACTCATATATGTGGATGTGTGTGTGCATGACACACACATGCCTATATATATATATATATATTTGAGAGACAGAGAGAGAGAGAGAGGGAGAGAGGGAGGGAGGGAGACAGGGAAGGATGGAGAGGGAGAGAGAGAGGGAAAAGGAGAGGGAGAGGGAGAAAGAGAGAGAGAGAAGAGAGAGAGATATTGATTTTCTAGCTACTGTTTTTAGGCTGACCACAGAACTACAAAATCCACTTCAGGTTTGTGATGATAACTCATGTTGTTTTGCTTCTGCTTAGTATTTCCTTCTCCTTTGATGTAAATCTATGCTTACATTCTTCCCAAATAGTCACTCAATCAGCCTAAAAGGAAGAAAAAAGCCTGGATTAATGACTTAGAAATTCATGAACAAGATACCAAGCTGATCAGCCTAATTTTTTTTTCCATTTTTCAAATGTTTGTTTTGGCTTCCTATAGTCAGGCACAGTCTGATACCCTGTTTACAATATGATATCATTGTCATACACTCTGTATTCAAGTATGATTTAGAAAGTAGATCTGTAATCATTGAATACTAAATTGCTTAAAAATTCTGCTGTCTAATCTAAGAACTAGAATTTAAGCTGGAGAAGGAAATGGCAAACCACTCAAGTATCTTTGCCAAGAAAACCCCAGATGGGGCCGGGAAGAGTCAGACATGCAGAAGCATCTGAACAACTACTCTAAGAACATAAGGCACCTGAAAGCTCAGACAGCTTAATAAGCTTAGCAGAATTAGTTATGTAGTTGGTAAATCGATACCTTAAAGTAAAATTCTGAATAGCAGTTTATGAAAAATTGAAAGCCTAGACTTCTTGATAATTAAAGTAATATGCTAATGTGACTCTGTAGGCACTCAACCTAATTCTTTCAACTACAAAGCTGATGTCAGCATGGTAAAACCTTCCATACAAAAGCATAAGTTTATAAACTTATGAAAGGTTTGGAGTATCAGAATTCCCCCACTTTAAGACAAAAGGGAGGTTACAAAAACCTAGTTCCTTAATATCATATTCTTCATTTCTCAGGGAAGGGTATTTGAGGAATGAAAATTATTTTTCTCATATTTTCAATATTTTTCGCTTACTAAATTGTTGATAAAACTATGTCATCATACTTATATCAGTTGGGAGCCACATGTACAGAGATTCCTTCTTCCACATTTAATATATCATACAGTTCCCTATGTAAAGTGATTCAATTCTCTCCCCCATGCATATAGTTCTGATTAATCAGAGAGCTTGAAGAAGACTGGATTTTCTTTGAAAATATTATTATATAAGTTAATTCAACATAAAAATAATAGCAGAGATTTTCCAACTCCAACTGATGTTTTGAAATGTATTTGTTTAACAGGACTTTAGATACCCATTATCCAATGGGGTGGGGTAAAAAAAAAAGTTCTCACTATTTTTCTATTTCATCTTTTTAAATCTTATTACTGATTGCCTAGATCTTTTCATTCCTAAGAGGAAAGGGAGAAGAAAGGAAGATGCAGGCAGAGCCAAGATGGTGGAGTAGAGGCAGAAATTTGGCATGAGCTCCCAATCCAATCATCTCCAATACTGTAAAATATGACTCTAAACAAATTTTAGAGCTACAGTACCTACAAAATGACAGAGAGAAACAAATCTCCCACTGAAGGCAGCCTGACAGACCAACAGGAAGGGCCTTTTGTACATCACTATGAGCCAAGCTCAGTCCCATGTGAGCCACATGGTCTGAGATTGGGGTGGCCTTAACCTGCAGTGCAGACAGGCCAGAGCAGACTTCAGGAAAATGAATCACCAGCAGCTGTGGTGGTTTCCAGACTTCTCAACCCATAAACAGCAAAGAGAAAGTAAAAGGTCAGTGGGGAACTCTGTTGGAACCAAGTGAAAGAACAGCATGGTTTGGCCCCTGCTCCCAGGGCTAGAGGTAGCAGAGGTACACCGGCTGTAGCTTCTGCCCCAAGGCTGCCTCTGGAGCTCCTGGCCTGCAGATAGTAGTGGGACCAAGTGACCATTTAGAGAGTAATTGCTCCTGCTTTGACCTGCTTGGATCTGGATCACAGCCTTGGCTGGTGGTCTTGGGGTGTGTGGCCAGTGTTCCAGAGCTTGAGGTATCTGTAGAGAGACTGCCCTCCTCAAACCTCTGACAACATCTGCAAAAACCCCAGCAATTTGATACATAGCTCTCTCCACTCTGGAAGTAGAGTTCTACCATGGCAAAGAGCTCAAAAGCCAAGTAAATGGCTGGCAAGATGAACAAGCAGAGGAAGCAAAATCAGATGACAAAATCTTTTTGGGGGGACAAAAAGGATCAAAACATGGAATGAGAAGAAGTAAACAAAGGAAAAACTCCTGCAATCAAAAGCTTCCAAGAAAACTATGAACTGTTTACAGGACATGGAGGAGCTCAAGAAGGATTTTGAAAATCAAGTAAGAGAAGTGGAAGAAAATTTGGGAAGAGAAATGAGAATGATGCAAGAAAATCATGAAAAGCAAGTCAATAGCCTGCTAAAGGAGACCCAAAAAATACTGAAGAAAATAACACCTTAAAAAATAGACTAACTCAAATAGCAAAAGAGGCCCAAAAAGTCAATGAGGAGAAGAATGCCTTAAAAAGACAAATTGCCCAGATGGAAAAGGAATTTCAAAAACTCACTGAAAAGAATAATTCCTTCAAAATTAGATTGGAGCAAATGGAAGCTAATGACTTTATGATAAATCAAAATACTATAAAACAAATCCAAACCAAAAAAAAAAGGCAATGTGAAATATTTCATTGGAAAAATCACTGATCTGGAAAATAGATCCAGGAGAGATAATTTAAAAAATTATTGGACTACCTGAGAGCCATGATCAAAAAAAGGCCTAGAAATCATCTTTCAAGAAATTCTCAAGGAAAATTGCCCTGATATTCTAGAACCAGAGGGTAAAATAGAAATTGAAAGAATTCACCAATTGCCTCTTAAAAACCTCCCAAAAAGAAAACTCCTAGGAATATCATAGCCAAGTTCCAGACTTCCCAGGTCAAGGAGAAAATATTACAAGTTGCCAGAAAGAAATAATTTGAGTATTATGGAAACACAATCAGGATGACACAAGATCTAGCAGCTTCTACACTAAGGGATCACAAGGCTTGGAATATGATATTCTGAAGGTCAAAGGAGCTAGGATAAAAACCAAGAATCACCTACCCAGCAAAACTGAGTATCATGTTTCAAGGGAAAATATGGTAATTCAATGAAATAGAGGATTTTCAAGCATTCTCAGTGAAAAAATTAGAGCTGAACAGAAAATTTGACTTTCAAATACAAGAAGCAAGAAAAGCATGAGAAGGTAAACAGGAAAAAGAAATCATAAGGAACTTATAAAAGTTGAATTATTTATATTCCTACATGGAAAATGATAATTGTAACTCATGAGACTTTTCTCAGTATGAGGATAGTTGAAGGGAATATATGTTTATATGTATACACATATATATGTGCATACATGTATATGTATGTATAGGAGGGTATATGTGCGTATAAATACATATGTGAGTGTGTGTATATGTGTGTACATGTATACATAAACAAAGGGCACAGGATCAGTTGAATAGGAAGGGATGATATCTAAAAAATAAAATTAAGAGATGAGAGAAGAATATAATGGGAGAAGGAGAGAGGGAGAGATAGAATAGGGTAAATTATCTCATATAAAACAGGTAAGAAAAAACTGTTACAGTGGAAGGGAAGAGCAGGAAGGTGAAAGAGAATGGGTCAACCTTACTCTCATTGAATTTGGCTTAAGGGGGAAATAACATACACTCATTTGAGTATCTTACCCTACAGGAAAGTAGTGGGGGAAGAGGACAAGAAAAGGGATGATAGAAGGGAGGGCACATTGGGGGAGCAGGTGGTTAGAAGCAAACACTTTTAAAAAGAAACAGGGTCAAAGTAGAAAATAGGATAAGTTGGGGGGGGGCAAGATAGGATGAAGGGAAATATAGTCTTTCACAATATAACTACTATGGAAATGTTGTGCATAACTACATATGTACAACCTATATTGAATTGCTTATCTTCCCAATGGGGATGGGTGAAGAGGGAAGAAGGGAAAGAATCTAGAAATCAAAATTTTAAAAACAATTGTTGGGAGCTGCTAGGTGGCACAGTGAATAGAGCACTGGCTCTGGAGTCAGGAGGACCTGAGTTGAACTCCAGCCTCAGACACTTAATACAAAAACTAGTTGTGTGGCTTTGGGCAAGTTTCTTAACCCCAATTGCCCTCCAAAAAGAAAAAGAGAAAGAGACAGATAAAACTGTCTTCCCTGTTTTTGTTTCTTAATTGTTCATTTTGCTTTTTGTTCACTATTGTCTTAAAAGAAACTGGTCCTTCTAAGATAAAGTCTGTATGGGAAGAGCACTTTTATGGGAAGAGGATTGTAAAACATTCTTTAATGATTATCTTTATTAATTTCTTAACCATATACTATCTACTTACTAATGTGTTAGGCACTGAGGAAAATGCAAAAGTTTAAATAAGATTTGGTCCCTGCCCTCATGGAGTTTATGACCTAAGATGGGTATAAATACAGAGAATATCTACGATAGAAAAGAAGACAATTGAGTAAAATTATTTTGGATAACCTCAGTTCCTCTTTACCAATGATCACCTACTACTTCTGCTAGTAGTAAACAAATTTTATTTTCACCATTAACAGTGAATTGAGATTTTTCTGTGTATTTTTGTCCACATGTACCATGTTCCTTTTCCTCTATATGTGGCAATTTTGCATTCTTCTTCAGAGACAATACAAGGTGACTTTTTGTATATAGAAAACTGAAGGAGAACAAATTACCATTTCCACTGAGCAATTTTCCTTTCAATTAATTCTACCTAAAGAACTAAGAATGGCAGTACAGGTATAACCTGACAATTCAGGCCTCAGTAAGTACTCTAGATGACTTTAAGGTATTATCCAGATAGAGCAACCCTGCAATTGTTCTTCAGTTCATGGAGTAGTAGACAATAGAGCAGCGGCAGTTGTGAGTATGGTTTGTTTGCTTCTTTGGTCAAAGAACATTAAAATTAGTACCCTCCCACCATTTTCCTGTCTTCTACCCAAAGAAATGACAAGGTGAAAGAAAAATGACTTAGGGTCAGTTTTAAATGGATGGTTGATGGATAGTGTTCTTACTTTTTATTAAACAATAATTATTCCCAAAATGAATTTTCAAAAATATATTTTAAGAGCCTTTGAATTCATTTTTGAAGATGTTAATGGAGTCTTTCCTCACTTAAATCCAATTCACTTGCAAGTCATAGCATCATCTTCTGATGTCATGGTCCTCTTCAAAAATGAAGGACAAAGTTTTTTAACCCCTGGAGGGAGAAGATGCTGAAATGCCCTGCAGCCAGCACCATGTGGCAGCTTCAACTCCTGGACTGTAGATCATAGGGGACCAAGCAACCAGTCTGAGTGGTAATTGCTCTTGCTTTAACCTGCTTGGATCTGGATTGCAGTCAAGGGTGGAGGTCCTGGGGTGCATGAACAGCTTGCCAGAGGGTGTTGAGGCTTCAGAGAGGGCACCCAACTAACAGCGCCAGCAGCTAAGAAAACCAAGCATTTGGGATAAATCTCCCTTGTCTGGTAGAAGAGTCCTACTGTGGCAAAAAGTTCAAAAGTTAAGTAATTGAGTGGCAACATGAGCAAACGAGTGAAGCAAAGCAAGCAGAGCAACCCAAATTTACACTCCTATTTTGGGGACAAAAAGGATCAAAGCATGGAACAGGAGGAAGACAGTGAAGTCAGAACTCCTGCACCAAAAGTTTCCAAGAAAAATACAACCTGGTTACAGGTCATAGAGGACCTTAAGAAGGATTTTGAAAACCAAATAAGGGAAGTGGAAGAAAAACTGGGAAGAGAAATGAGAATGATGCAAGATAATCATGAAAAGCAAATCAACAACCTGACTGAAGAAAATAACACCTTAGAAAATAGACTAACTCGCTTTTCCGCCCCCTCTCCCCTCACCCCCCAAGCACCGCTCAGGCTGCATCGCGCTCACACCCTCGCAGCACTAGTGCCCCGCCACTGCCTCCGCCTCCCTCCTTCCACCGCCATGATCATCTACTGGGACCTCATCAGCCATGATGAGATGTTCTCCAACATTTACAAGATCCGGGAGATCGCTAATGGGCTGTGCCTGGAGGTGGAGAGGAAGACGGTCAGTAGGACAGAGGGTACCATTGACAATTCACTCATTGGTGGGAATGCCTCTGCTGAAGGTCCTGAGGGTGAAGGAACAGATGCCACTGTAATCACTGGAGTTGACATAGTAATAAACCATCATCTTCAAGAAACTAGTTTCACAAAAGAATCCTACAAAAAGTACATCAAAGACTATATGAAATCAATCAAAGGCAGACTTGAAGAACACAAGCCAGATAGAGTAAACCCTTTTATGATGGGAGCTGCAGAACAGATCAAACACATCCTTGCTAATTTAAAAAACTATCAGTTCTTCATAGGCAAAAACATGAATCCAGATGGCATGGTGGCTCTCTTGGATTTCTGTGAGGATAGTGTGACTCCATGTATGATTTTCTTTAAGGATGGTTTAGAAATGGAGAAATGTTAACAAATTCAGCTGATTACTTTGAATTACCTGTCATCATAACTGGCTGCTACTTTTTGTCATCTACACAACACCAGGACTTGGACAAACTTGAACTGATGTCATCTTGAGCTTTATTCATTTATTTTTGACCTTGATTTATTTGGAGTGGAAGCATTGTTTTAAAAACATGTCATGTAGGTTGTCTAAAATAAAATGCATTTAACCCCCCCCCCCAAAAAAAATAGACTAACTCAAATGGCAAAAGAGGCTCAAAGAGGCAATGAGGAGAAGAATGCCTTAAAAAGCCAAATTGGACAGATGAAAAAAAGAATCTCAAAAGCTCACTAAAAAGAATCATTCATTCAGAATTAGGTTGGAGCAAATGGAAGCTAGTGACTTTATGAGAAATCAAGATTCTATTAAACATATCCAAGCAAATGAAAAAAAAAATAGCAGGCAATATGAATTATATCACACTGGAAAAACCACTGACCTGGAAAATAGATCCAGGAGAGATAATTTAAAAATTATTGGACTACCTGAAAGCCATGATCAAAAAAATAACCTAGAAATTATCCTTCAAGAAATTCTCAAGGAAAATTGCCATGATGTTTTGGAACCAGAGGGCAAAATAGAAAGAGTCTACCAATCACCTCCTGAAAAAGATCCCAAAAGAAATAGAAATATTGTAGAAGAAAAAGGAATATTGTAGCCAGGTCCTGGAGTTCCCAGATCAAGGAGAAAATATTACAAGCAGCCAGGAAGAAACTATTTGAATTCTGTGGAAACAAAATCAGGATAACACAGGATCTGGCAGCTTCTATACTGAGGGATTGAAGGGCTTGGAATATGATATACCAGAAGTCAAAGGAGCTGGGATTAAAACCAAGAATCATCTACCCAGCAAAACTGAGTATCATGTTTCAGAGGAAAATATGGTCATTCAGTGGAATAGAGGACTTTCAAGCATTCTTGATGAAACAACCAGAGTTGAACAGAAAATTTGACATTTGGATACAAGAAGCAAGAGAAGCATGAGAAGGTAAACAGGGAAAAGAAATCATAAGGAACTTATCAAAATTGAAGTATTTACATTCCTACATGGAAAAATGATAACTGTAACTTATGAAACTTTTCTCAGTATGAAGATAGTTGAAGGGAATAGAAATGTATATATGTAAATATAGATAGATATGTATACATACATATATATGTCTATATAGGAGGGTATATGGGCATATGAATACATATGTGAGTGTGTATATATGAGTATAGGTATACATAGAGAAAGGGCACACAACCAATTTAATAGAAAGGAATGATACTTAAAAGGTGAAATTAAGAGGTGAGAGAGGAATATAATGAGAGGAGATGGGGAGAGATAGAATGGGGGTAAACTATCATATCAAAGAGGCAAGGGAAAATGGTCACAATGGAGGGGAAGAACAGGAAGGCAAAAGGGAATGGGTAAACCTTATTCTTATTGAATTTGGCTTAGGGAGGGAATGACATACACATTAAATATGGTATCTCACCCTATAAGAAAGTAGGGGTGAAGGGGATGAGAGGGGGGATGATGGAAGGGAGGACAGGCTGGGGGGGGGAAGGAAGTTGGAAGCACTCACTTCTGGAAAGGGACAGGATCAAAGTGGAGAATAGAACAAGTGGGAGGTGGGATAGGATGGAAGGAAATATAGTCAGTCTTTTACAATATATCCACTATGGAAATGTTTTTCATAGTTACACATGTACAACCTATATTGAATTGCTTATCTTCCCAGTAAGGGTGGGTGACAAGGGAGTAAGGGAATGAATCTTGAATTCAAAGCTTTAAAATCAAATGTTTATATATACATATATATATATGCTATTATTAATATCATTTTACATGTAACTGGGAAATAAGATATACAAGCACTGGGGCATACAGATCCACTGTGCCCTACTGGAAAATTGGAAGGGGCATGGGGGAAGATATGGGAGAGAGCAGATTAGAGGAGGGGATATTCAGTGGGATTGCTATTTTGGGGTGGTGGGTAGGGGAAAAATAGGGAGAAAATTTGTAACTCAAAATATTGAGGAAATGAATGATGTAAACTAGAAGTTAATAAAGCATTTGATAAAGGAAAAAATACTAACAAATAAATAAATGAATGAATAAATGAATAAAAATGAGGGACAAAACAACAGAGAACAAAAGAAAATATAAACAAGATAAAAAATAATGCTATTTTTTTTCTTTTGGCCTCAAGGCATTGGAACACTGTTTTATTTGTAATTTTTTTTAATGGGTGTGAAGTAGGGAGGTATGAACTGATCTTTCCACCTGAAATTACTTCCTCTTATAAATTTCACATGAAAGAATTACATATGGCATGTAAAAAAACATCCCTAATAATATCAATCATAATCTTAGACAAGATTGTAGGTTATAAGGGGGTGGCTAGGTGACACAGTGAATAGAGCACTGTCCCTGGATTCAGGAGGACCTACATTCAAATCCAACCTCAGACACAAAACAAAAAACTAGCCATGTGACCTTGGGCAAGTCACTTAACCCCAATTTCCCTCCAAAAAAACAAAAAAAAAAAAAAAGACTGTAGGTTATTAAAAAAGGTATGAAAAATGTGATTTTTTAAAGGAGAAGAAAAAAAAGAAGCTAAGAAAAATATAAGGAACTGTTTTATTTACTTCTGGAAAGGCAGTGCTATATAATGGGTAGAGAACCATCCTAGGAGTCAGGAAGACCTGGGTTCAAGTCCTATCTCTGATAAATGTTGACTGTGTTCCCAGAAAAGTTCCTTAATCTGTCAATGCTTATCTGGACCATAAACTGAAGAACAGTTGCATTTATGCATTGGTAAATGAAGTGTCCTAACTCTGAGTTTGCCATACAAAAGAAATCACAGGTCAGGTGTAGAAAGCTATAAAACAAATACCCTAAGAGTTGTATCTCCTAAATGAAAGGCAACCTAGATCATTACTTCCTTCCCAACATGACACATCCTTGCTTACCACAGGTTGGTAGTTTTCCAGATGGTGTCAGTTTGCCCATAGTTGCCCAAGAATTTATTCTCACTCATTAAGTGATATCTTCATCAAAATGCCAACGATATGATCTGCATCCATGTGATATCTGTTTTAACAGACTTTTTTTTTAAGAATATCATCTGCTTGACTATAATATTTCTCAAAATTTCAGACATCTATCTTTGGTGAAAGGTCAACATCTGAGCTCTACCCTTAGTCATGATGAGGAAAGGCTTGTGTGTGAATCTTAAAAGAAGAAACAAGAATTCAATCCTGAATCACTACTAAAAGTAGTCAACATGGCCCAGAAAGACCAAGGAAGCAACCCCAACTCTCCTGGTACTGATTAACATGTAAATTAATATAAGAAACAAAAAAAGAGGAGCTGTCATTTAATACAACAGTGGGAGTTACTTAGAGTCCCATACCGTATTATAGCAGTAAATGATTTCTAAAAAGAAGTACATTACATAAACACAGGATATTTAGTTTCTTATTTGGGCAGACATTTATTGGTAACTGGAATAGAATAGGATTATTATCAGGCCTTAGGTATCATAATTGGTTGTTGTTTTTTGGGTGGGGGAAGGTTACAATCTCTGATTTAGACAATTAATGGGACTTGAGGGGGAATAAAGCAATCACTCCATTGAGTAAAAAAGTGAGATCTAAATTTGGATTCAAGGTACAAATTAAAAGGACTCAGGATTTCTCTGAAATGCCAGCATCCAAGGGACAGGTCAGGAAACTATATGAATTCAAACCTAAGAAACTTAAACCAGATAAGGAGGTCAGATATATAGAGGCCCAGCAAGATGATTTAATCTGTCCCCTCACAACTTTAGCTTTTTATTCACAGCAGTGATCCACTGTATTTCACCCCAGCTCTAACTTCCTCCTTCCCTCTGAGGCTCACTGGTAAGCCCTGGGCTTTGATGTAAGAATCATACAGAAGAGAAAACTGACATTCTATAATTCCAGAGAAAGACTGAATAAGTTGTCCACAAGGAACTGCAGTTACCAGGAATATGAATATTGGTACATGTTCTGCTAAGGATACTTCACACTGGGGAACTAGTATACAAAGTGCCCTGGTACCTTAACTATGTTATTCATACTAGGTAGGTCACAGAATACAGACATCTATTACCCTCACATACTTAAAGTCACCAGCATGACCAAGCACAAAATAGTAGAATGATGTCTTTCCTCTACTATACATTCTGCTATAACAAGACTACAGTTTCTGCTCCAGTAACCCCCACACCCATCCTTCCAAGATGCTTCTATCTTCCCAGTCATAGGTTCATAACCTCAGAGTTGCCCCTTGATCCTTTTTTCTCCCTTTTCTGCTACATCTAATCAGCTTCCAAGTTCCATTGATTTTATCTGCACAAGCACTCTCCTTTTCTTTACTCATAGAACAACTACTCTGGTTTAAGCCCTCATCATCTATCAACATAGCTATTAAAATAATTATCTAATTGAACTTGGTTCTTCTACCCTCTCCCTCTCCAATCACAGCTGACAATATAACCTTCTGAAGGCATAACTCTGATCATGTCACTGCTCTATTCAAAAACCTTTAGTGGTTTCCTATTGCCTCTTAGATAAAAATACAGACTTCTCAGCCTGTCATTGAATGTCCTCCACAACCTGGATTCAGTTTACTTCTCTAATCTTATTTCACTTAACTTCCTCCCAGATACTATATCCCTGCTAAATTGGAATTGCTTCTCCAATATTGCTATTCCACTTTCAGCTTTTGTGCATTGGCACAACTCATCCCCCAAGCCTTGAATGCTCTCCCTTCTCTCTGACTAGCAGATCTCTCATCTTCTTTCCAAACTCCTAATTAAGTCTTATTTAATCCTCCTTCTCTCCCTCCTCCTTAAATGACTTTGAATTCACTTATATATACTATTTGGATTCTCCTAGGAAATGTGAACTCCTGGAGAACAAGGGCCAATGTCCTTTTCTTTATATCTCCACTGTTTAGAGCAGTGCCCTGCACAGAATAGATGGTCAATGTTTGTGGAATTGAGTTGAATTATAGAAGGTAGACTACACATGCAACCAATTCAGCAGCTGTAAAAGAAGCCAAAGTCAGTGTTAGAAGTCTTATTTCTACTCCTGTGAAGCCATATATTGAGGACTGAAAGCAAAAGAACTAGCAGGAGTCCCCTTATAGGGAGGAGAAGAGGAAAAGGGGAATGAAAGTGCTGCAGTCTCAAAAAGTAATTCAGAATTATGCTCAAAAATAGAGAAATAAAATCAAAATACTTTGTACCAAAGTGCTATGAGACTAAATAAGAAGCAGAGTTAGAAAAGAAAATGTTAGTGTCATTCAAAGAAGTAAAAATAAAACATTCAGTGACTAATGACTTTTTAATTTGTCCCCATTGCATTTTAGAATATTAGAAAGTTAGTAAAAATGTCAAGGACAACAATGATAACTTCAAAATGAATGTTGACAGTGGTCAAGCTATATGGGAAATAAACTTTTGTTCCTTGAAGAATCAGAGTAAGATTCAGATATAACCTTATGGAAAAAAAAATAATGTATGCTGGAATATGAAATGTGAATTTACCTGGTTGAATCCATAATGGATTCATTGAAGGATTCAAAACCCCATACAAAATTTTGGGTAGGGGGCTAAACTTTCAATAGCTATAGTTCATCTAGGAATGGTTAATTCTACTTATATAAAAGACTTAGATGCATCATGTGCCTTTTTGTGTCAATGCACAAAAGCTGGAAGCAGAATAACAATTTTGGAGAAGCAATTCAATTCAGCACAGACATAGTATGTGGAAGGAAGCCATGTGAAATAATAATAGACAAGTAAACTGAATCCAGATTGTGGAGGACATTCAATGACAGGCTGAGAAGTCCATAACCTAAGAGGTAATAGGAAACGACTAAAGGTTTTTGAATAGAAGAGTGGCATGGTCAGAGTTATGCCTGAGAAGACCGTATTGTAAATGGAGAGGGAGAAGGTAGGAGTACTAAGTTCAATTAGATAGCTATTTTAATAGTTATGTTGATAGATGATGAGGACTTTAACCATAGTAGTGGTTCTATGGGTAAAGAAAAGGAGAGTGCTTGTACAGACATAATCAATGGTAACTGGAAGCTAATCGGATGTAGCAGATGAGGGAGAGAAAAGGATCAAGGGATGACTCAGAGGTTATGAACCTATAGGACTGGGAAGATAGTGGATCTTGGAAGGAGGGGGGTTACTGGAGCAGAAACTCTAGTCTTGTGATAGCAGAATGTACAGTAGAGGAGAGACACACTATCGTGTCTGAGTAGAACTAAGACTAACACTGGCTTTGGCTTCTTTTACTGATGCTTGAATTGGTGGTATATGTAGTTCACCTTCTATAATTCCATTTAATTCCACAAACATTAACCACATGTTCTGTGCAGGGCACTGTTCTAAACAGTGGAGATACAAAGAAAAGGGCATTGGCCCTTGTTCTCCAGGGGGTTACATTTCCTAGGAGAATGCAAATATGTGAAAAAATGGAGAGCTAATATTAAGCAGCACAGCAAAATAGATTGGACATTTTATTTCCAGTGACCTTTTACTATTGATTTACACAGGAAGAGATTTGTGCATTTTATATTTTAAAGGAATAGACTGTGATAGCCACTTCAGATTTGCTAGCAGGTATAGAAGAATGAGAAGGAATAAAAAGAATACTCATTTTTCTCAGTAGATTGTGGTCTTGATATCAAAGTAAAATATCATTTTCAAAATTTAGTAAGTCGTTGATACCATTTGTTATTGATCAGGTATTTCAAGAATCTATGCTCTCATTGATTGGCATTCCCTCTACTATCTTAGCTCATATATTCTTTATACTTCAGTAAACCATCTTCATGTGTTCTGCGGCTGAAAAAAAAAAATCACTTAGTGGTCAAAACTCTAGTTTGAAATTAGCCTGAGTAGTCTAACTCAGCTGTCCTGGATTGATACGTATATGTATTCATATATAGAGAGGCAGAGCCAAGATAGTCTGGATGCAAATCTTGCAGCTACTACATTGCCTCTGTGACCTTTGATAAGTCACTTGACCCACCAGAGTTCTAATCAACTCTCTAGAATGATGAGTTGTAGAGCACTATTAACCTGAAATTGATAGGGAGAGTTTTCTCAGTAGGGAGTTGCCTATACCAAAGAAACCACACCTATCCATTATTATGCACATATTTGTACTTATATACTTATGTAAGCAAATATTTTATTCACTGATAGAATGTAAGCTCTCTGAGAGTATAAATTGTTTCTTTTTTTTTTTAATCTTTGTACTACCAATGACTAGCACAATGCCTGGGATTGATAGTCATTCACTAAATGCTTTTTGATTAATTGACTGACTGACAGCTCCTCATTTATAGATCCATGCTTAAAGCTTTTCCAACTTTGGAGAGTATTTCAGTATACATGGTTTTCTTTTTAATCATTCATATTTTATCTTATTTATTTAAATTGATTTTTCTATGAAGGGATCCATAGCTTCTGCTAGACTATGTCAAAAGGGTCCATGACACACACACACAAAAAAAAAGGTATAAAGCCCCTGCCCTAGAATAAAAATTGTCTTGCAATCCTCTTCAGAGTTCAGGAGAAGTTTATATCAAGAAATAGTGAAGAACCTAGAATAAATTTGGGAAGAAATCTCTTCAGTTCAGTACTCTCAAGCAAAATTTGCATCCCTTCAGAGATCAGCTGCCACTTCCTTTGAAACAATAAGGCAGATTAAAGAGCTTTCAATGATGAGAGGGAAATTTGGCATCATTGACATGTTAATATAGACACTGTCATAAAATTTTCCTAAATTGAGGATCCTAACTGAATATGTAATCACCTAAAAAGACAATCCATTTGAAATCGTAGCAATAGATTTTTTTTCCTTTCAGAAATGTTTGTTTATTACCAATTTCTAGCTGAAAATAGGTCATTTAAAAGAGAAAAGTTTAGTATTTGTTGGACCCAAGTTTCTCCATGCCTATGGGATCAGGCTGCTGTTAGGAGCATATCTGTTTCTAGTTAGTGACAGAACCACTAATATCATTGACATTGTGGCAGTCAGGGCCCTCCAAAAGGTGATATGGAGCAAACAGAACTATATGCTTCCTGGATACCTATCAGTCCTTCCTTCCACTCCACCTGTGTCATTTCTTTACATGTAAAATGAGTGTTAGTTGAACATCAAGGACAACCTTGAAATGGAAAATAAGCCATAACAGATCATCCTGAAATAAAAGATGTGTGTATATTTTGAAACAGGTTGGAAAGATATTAAGAAGAATAAAATAACATATTAAGCTGAAACAATGCAAACAATCAAACTTTATTTCAGGGACACACTCACAATTTAGCATCTGAGTTGCCACTTGACCTACCAAGGACAAAGATTCAAACTAAATCCTGACTGCCACTATCTAATTATAGCAACCTGGTACTTTTAAGGGTTGAGTCATTATCATAGTTTCCCTGATAATAATTTAATTTTTTCACTTCCTCCAATATTTGATGATTGATTTCTATTCAATCATCACATAGATGAGAATAGGTTTGTATCATATATATGACTTTAGGTGAAATATTAGTGTTTATAAGAATGGTGATGGAGGAGTATAATGGTAATTTGAAGGCCCCTTTTTGTATTGGCAAGGAAGCAGGTACTTAGCACTTAGTAACTAATCAAACCTCTGTGAAAGAAACAGAAAGTATGAACCCCTTTTCCTGACGTAACAAGAAGGGGTTGTCTGAAATAGGAAGTAGCTAATGCTGTGTATATCAGAAGCCAGGAGCCCCAGAACCCAGGTGCCATAGGAATCCAGGAGCCCAGGAGAAGCATGACCAGGATGCAGGGACTTTGTTTGTTTGCAGCTTGGTGGAGCCTTGAATTCCTGGGAGCAGAAATTGTGTAGGATTTGAGATGTACTGGACCCTGTTAACTCAGTGTGGAGCAGGACCCACCCAGAGAGCTAGACAAGGAACTGGTAGCTGTCTGCCATTGAACCCAGGTTACAGTCAGGTGAATCCAGGTAGAATCTGGGACCATGGAAGGAGATCCAGGAAATCTGAGAACCAGCCTCAAATCAAGATGAAAAGACCTCTTCCTGGGTACTGAGTAATGATGAAATTGTAGACTAGTGACGTAGGGGTGGAGGGTTTTTGTATTAATGATACTTAGTAATTGATTGATAAGTGACTGATTAAGTTAACTTAGTTGCCCCATGAGTGGAAGACTTTGACTATTGTACTTTGAGATGATTGTTCTTTGTTCTAAATATTGTGACCACTTTGGTGAAAACCATGTGGCCATTTTAAAGATAAGCTGTTGTGAATATTATATTGTGATTTTCTGTGATAAGTTATAATATTGTGAATGCTGTACCTTGATTTTCTGTGAATGTTTTGCTTTAATTTGTTATGGAATAAATAGAGTGTTCACTATACTGTGTAATCAAAACCTTAAAAGCTGTTCACATAGCAGTCCTCTGGAAAGCTGCAGGTGCATGGCATTATAAGGAGATTGTAAAAGATGTTCTGTCTTACCATTTAATATCCACAAGGGTGGCTAGCATTAACTACACATGAGTGGAAGTATCTCCTCCAAAATATCCAATAATATTGTTTTGCTATGTATGAGAGGGAAAAAAAGTACAAATCCCTTTAAAACGTTGACAAATGTTTAACCACTAGGTGGTACTAAAGGATCCAGAACTAGGCTCATGGATTCATGCTCAGCCTTCTGTTTATGTGTATTCACCTTTTTTTTTTTTAAAGCAATTGGGGTTAAGTAACTTGCTCAAGGTTACATGGCCAGTTATTTTGTGTGGGTGCTAAGTATCTGAGGCTGGAATTGATCCTGGGTCTCCTGACTCCAGGGCTGGCGCTCTTACTCACTACGCCGCCTGGCCACTCCAATGTGTGTATTCACCTTGATGGATAGAATTGTTAAATGATGGGTTCTCTATAATTCTCAAAGAAAAGATAACATGTCTCTCTTCCTCTCTTCATGGTAATGGCAACTCATTAGCTGGGGGAGTATGAATTTTTGTGGATTTACTCAATCAGAAGTCAGCTTTCAAGTTCTCACCTCTGGAGGACCCTATCCCCAGTTTTCCTGAACTTTTTATATTTCCTAAATTCTAGTCATGTGACCTTGGCTTAATGGATTTAAGACTTCCAAACTTGCTCAATGAGCAAGTAGTTCTTTTACTCAGTGTAGAACTGATAAGCAAATAAAGCAATACATTATAACAAAAATGCACACTAAAATATATTCCACTTGTTTATGCCTTGTTATACTGTCCCAGATCCCAACAGCACCAACAGAAGAGACAAACTACTTAAAGCCTAGAAGTTCTAGGAAATGTAATATTTGAGTACCCTTCATGCTCTGTCTTCTATTTTACCTCCTAAGAAGATCAACTGGCTACAAGTAGGGGAAACTAGAGAGGAATGAATCAAACATATATAGGAGACTAGGTAAAGGAAGGGTACCCCAAGCAAAGATAGAGAGATTCTAGGCTAACATAGTAGTGGTGGCCTTTTCTTTGTACGGACCAGATGTTTGCTCCATTCACCCTGTTCCACAAGTGAGTAATTACCTGTGGTCAGAAGAGTTTGGAACTCATTGCAGTAGAGTTGAGGTCAAGATCATGGGAGCAATAGTGGGAGCTGAAAATATATTAGTGGAAGAGGTACCTATTAATAACATGGAGAATGACCAAGATGACCAACCATATTATGCATAATCTTGGGAGCACTGGACAATGAAATTTTCTCCAAAAAATTATACATGTATATACATATATGTATATATGTGTGTATGTATCTGTATCTGTGTATGTGTGTATGTATTCATATACGCACTGTATATGTATATATAATATTTTGGAAATACAATACTAAAACTTTTATATTATAGAGAGATAATCTTTTTTTGTGATCATATATTATTATATATTTGGAGATTTGCTTATCTACACACATATAAACACTCACACACATACTCTTTGGTAGCTAGGAACAACCATAATCTGAAGTGATTTCTGTGGTGCTAGACCCCTGACACAGCTACAGTAAGATCATCTTTAGAACTCAACATATATTTATTAAGTGTCTATGATGTGCAACGTATTATGCCTAATGCCACAGGCCTCCAGAGATGAAAAGTGATTTAGTTCCTATCTCTATGCAATTTAGAGTCTTAATAACACACTCTATACAATGAGGGGATCACATAAGGGTGCTCTAAAGGTCACTGGGGATTTCCTCATTACCACCATCTCCTAGAATCACAGAGGCAAATATTTCCTGTCAAATGTTATCCCAATGATTGAAAGACCAGAAAGCCAAGGTAGTTCCTGAAGCTCTGAGAATACCTCTCTTCTCCCAATAAGATTTCTTCATTCTAGGTTTATTCCACCTTCTACCATACAAACAAATATAATGGTAATGCTGAGTCAAAGATTAGAGTGAATAAAAGATTACGATGTGCCTACAAAAGTTTTATCTGTCTATATCCTCAGTAAAAATTTGAAGGAAGAATAAGTGTTTAGGAAAAATACTAATAAGGGTAACTGACATTTATCTAGCATTTTAAGGTTTGTAAAGTGCTTGTAAGGACTGAAATAATTCATTTTTAATACATCTGCTTAACATATTCAGATGACTCTAGGTATATATAATGATCCCAGTAGCCTTCCCATCTACTAAATGAAGAAGTTCAGGGGAAGTTAAAAATCCTCAAATCACAAAACAGAATGAGACCAGCAATGATGGCCCAACTCCCCTTTCATGTCATGAGAAGATTGAGTATCAACAAGGCACCAATTACCAAAGAGTCTTCCCTCCCCGCCCACACACAGCTCCCCTTCCCCGAATGCCTTGCCCTATTCAACCCAGAGAAGAACCCTATAAAAACCCAAACTTTACTCTTTGGGGTACACCATTCTCCCTAGGACCCCAGAAGGGTTTGCATATTTCCACCTGGGTGTCCAACAAACCTGACCTGTTTTAACCATCTTCCCTGACTGCCCTTACCATTGTAAGTATGCCTCCTCAGTAAAGTGGCCAGCTGAACTATCTTGTTATTTGCTCCATATTTCTTTGTTCTGGTTGTTGCTATTCTTCTAGCCTTCCTCAAGCTGCATTAAGATAGCCCATTCAATTAATGGGCACAGGATTATATTCATAAAACCTAGACTACCATATTTTTTTCTACTCATGAAAATTTATCTCCAAGGAAGATTCTGTAGAGATGGGGAAACAGGAATATGGGTTTATAGTTTTTGATATTTTTGGTTGCTTTGGGGGAGGCAGAAATAATAAAGTTCATGATTTAAAAAAAATTTTTGATCTCCTTATTCATCTCAGATACAATACTGATAAGGCAATAGCTAAGAGGGATAAAAGTTCAAAGCATCAGCGGTGGCCAGGTGACTCAGTGAGTAAGAACGCTGGCCCCGGAGACCCAGGATCTGTTCTGGACTCAGATACTTAACACCCACACAAAATAACTGGCCGTGTAACCTTGAGCAAGTTACTTAACCCCAATTGCTTAAAAAAAAATAGTTCAAAGCATTCCTAAATTCCTAGAGCCTTCACATTTCCTGAAGCCTTCTCATTAGTTTAAACTTTGGTGGCTTTGAAATTTAACCAAAGTTTAAGATTTAACATTCAAACAAAAGTTCCTCTGCCTTTGATAATTTGGGGGTGGGGAGGTCTCTTAAGATTATTGAGACCAAAAAGCCAAAGTCACTGTCTTGGAGAGTTTCTTATTTTGCTTACAATGTCTTAATGGATTCAGTGGGCTGAGTGCTATGTCAGGACTGAGGGTGAAGGCCATTATTGATGGAAAATCAGGCAAGGCTTCACTGGACTTTAACTGATAGACAAGAAAGTCAACAAGTAAATATAGAGAAAGAAGAGGGAATAATGAATTGAACAGAGGCATAGACATATGAAAGGGGTAGAAAGCTGTCCTAATGAGCTGTTTTATAGTGTGGCGATGGTGGTGGCAAGTTACTTAAAATGAGACTGAGAAAGCAGGATGATATTGGATTGTGAAGGATTTTAAATGCTAGGCAAAAGGGCCTGAACTTTACTCAGCAGACAATAAGGATCTATTGAAGATTTGAGAAGGGTGACATAACCAAGTTGATCAGAAAGAATGATGATTGCAGAGGAAGAAGAGAGATGGAAATAAAAATAACATTAATATCAGGAATATTTATATTTAAAGGAAGGTTTGAAATAATGTTACAGATATTATCCTACTTGTCCTTTGCAAAAATCTTATAATACAAGCACTGTTATTATTCCCATTTTGTAGATGAGGAAATTGAGGCTGAAAGTGACTTGCCCAGGTCATATAGCTTATAGGGGTCTAAATTGGAATTCAAGCTCTGCTGAGAATGGAGAACAGGAAAAATATATAATACAATTACACAAATGTGTAACTGACAGGACTTTATAGTCAACTGAACATGAGATATGAGAGAAAGGAAGAATCCAAAATAACATCAAATTTTTTTAACATTGGAAATCGAGTTTATTATGGTACATAGCTAGAGATCAGAAGAAAAAATAAATTTAGGGGAAAATGCAATAATTTTCCTTCAAGACTTGTTGGTAATTTACTATTAAGTATTACAGAAGAGGTGGCTCAGTGGATAGCATGCTGGGTCCAAAGTCAGAAAGACCTGAATTCAAATTTGCCCTCAGACACTTTACTAGCTGTGTAACCCTGGGCAAGTTAATTATCCCTGTTTGCCTTAATCCACTGGAGAAGGAAATAGCAAACCACTCCAGAATCTCTGCCAAGAAAACTCCATGGATATATGGCCCACAGAATCATCAAGAATCAGAATCAACTGAACAAAAACAACTACAACTACAGAAAAATAACCCAACGAGGGCCAGGAACGGGAATGAAATAACAAATGAAACAGCTAACATTTCACTGTTTATAACAATTAAATAATTTCATCTAAGACCCCCAGAAACTATAGTCTGTAGGTCTACCCTTCTTTCTATACATCCTATCTCCTTCCTGCATAAAATTCCTATTCTTGATAAGAACTCACTTTTTATCAACCGTAGAATTAGCCGGCTAAGGCTGCCTTTTGCAGCCTTCCAGAATCTCTCCTCAGCCAGGCCATATGGGGTCATTTCATTTTATAATATCATTAAGATCAGAGATTTAGAGTTGGACATTAGAGGGAATAAAGTTCAACCCCCTCATTTTCTTTCCTTTTAAATGTATTTATTTTTAGTTTATAATATTCAGTTAGTTCCACAAGTTTTTGAGTTCCAGTTTTCTCCTCTTCCCTCTCCTCCCCTCTCTGTCCCCAAGACAGCCTATAATCTCATACAGATTCTACATATATATCTTCATATTAAACAAATTTTTACAACAGTCAAGTTGTAAAGAAGAATTATAACCAAATGGAATGAACCATGAGAAAAAAGAAACAAAACAAAGCAAAAAAGAGAGAGAGAGCAAGTAGTTTGCTTCAATCTGCATTCAGACTCCATAATTCTTTCTCTGGATGTGGATAGCCTTTTCCATCATGAGTCTTAGACTTGTCTTAGAACCTTGCATTGCTGAAAAGAGCCAAGTCTATCAAAGTTAGTCATCACATACACAATATGTCTGTAATTATGTACAATGTTCTCCTGGTTCTGCTGCCCTCAGTCAGCATCAGTTCATACAAGTCTTTCCAGGTCTTAGAGTCCGACTACTCCTCATTTCTTATAGCACAATAGTGTTCCATTACATCCATATACCACAACTTGTTTAGACATTCCGCAATTGATGGGCATCTGCTTGCTATCCAATTCTTTGTCACCACAAAAGATTTGCTCTAAATATTTTTGCACATACGTGTCCTTCTTCCATTTGTATGATCTCTTTGGGATACAGCCCTAGAAGTGGTATTGCTGAGTCAAAGGGTATGCATTTTAATAGCCCTTTGAGCATAGTTTCAAATTGCTCTCCACAATGCCAACCCCCTCATTTTAAAGATGAATAAACTCAGATTTTGTGAAATTAAATAATTTGACAAAGGGTTGCATAACTAGTGTAATTGCTTTACTGCATTGGCAAAGGCTAGACTGGAGTCAGGAAATCCTGAATCCAAATCCAGTCTTAGACACTTACTAGTTTGTGTATAACCCTCTCGGCAAGTCATGTATCTGCCTCCATTTCCTTATCTATGAAATGGGGATAATAATAGGAGTTACCACCCAAGGTTGTTGTAAGAATAAAATGAGATAATATTTATAAAACACTTCACAAAACTTACGACACTATATGAATACTAATTATTATTGGTGTTATTGTTGCTATTATTACTGTTATTATTTCTATAAGCAAGAATAACCATCTTCTGTCTGGGACCTAATGTTACCATCTTTTGGGTTTCAGTCCGATGTTATGATTGATCAGTTCCATACTTCTCTAGAGTACAGACCCTATTAGAATCTCATCCTCTTGTCTCACATCTTATATTGACTGGTACCTTGAATAGATCTTTGGGTTGATTTATAATAATAAAATTTCTTCCATATACATTAGAAAAGTCCAAGGCCACAAAAACTATACTAACTGACTTTGCAAGTCCTATCTCTCTATAACCTTAATTTTATTATCTCTCTATCCAGGTCTATCTTACTCTCTCATTTTCAAACCTTCACTCCCAGCTGCTTGATAGGTACCTTTTCCTATTTCTCAGGTAGAGGGACAAATTACTTGTTTATCTCATGTTCATAAGTCATTGATTCTATTTGGGCAATCCCCCAGGATAGGAGATAGATCCTGAAAAGTATTTGTTAACTAATTTTTTTTTTTGTCTTTTTGGAGGAGTGAAGGCAAGGCAATTGGAGTTAAGTGACTGCCCAAGGTCACACAGTGTTAAGTGTCTGAGGTCGTATTTGAACTCAGGTCCTCCTTACTCCAGGGCCAGTGCTCTATTCACTGTACCACCTAGCTGTCCCTGTCACTAATAATTAAAGAAGAATTCAAAAGCATAATGACTAGTCAATATGTTCTCATTTCCATACTGTCACCCAGTGGCTAAACAAAGATATTTCATCACATATATTGACTTCACTCAAGTTCATATATTGTCTTACTAGCAGACAGTGTAGAGCGCAGCCTTCATGGCATAATTTGTGAAGCACTGAAACATTTCTTTGCCTAATATATTTCTCCACATTATTTGCTCTGATGCCTAAAATTCTTTCCATTAGATCAGTTCCTTTGAATTTAAATATTGCTTACAGACTATGATAAAAATGCAAATATTACCTCAGAGAGTTAACCTACCAGCAACCCTAAATATGCATCATGGATTGATTAGGTCATGTGATTATCTTTCTGAGAACAGAATCCTGAGGGAATAAGACAGAGGAAAGATATATTTTAGGTTAATTTGATTAGCCTTCTATTCCATTTTCAGTCATTCCCTCCTTTGATTACTTCTCATAGTAGAATGGGGTCACAAGGTAACAAAGAGATTGGGTCTTTAATTATTTACATCAAGAAATTTTATTGCTTGCATTATCCTAGCAAAGAAAGCTGAGGAAAGCAGGTTTCACAGCACTGCGTTCAACCTCCCTAAGTAGAAATCTAGCAAGATCTTCTATTATCCCTCTATCCTTCCCATCAAAATGATATTCTTCAAAATTCTCCCCTTACAATCTTTGTATTTCTTACTACCACCAGCCCATGATAGTTGCTTTCAACTTCTGTCTCTTTTCTTGTGCATGCAGGCCATCCCATAATTTCTTCAGGAGACAGTTCTAAACTGAGCAAGACATTTCTCTAAGGAATCCAGGTCTCCCTTTCCCCCAAAGAGGAAAGAAATCTGGAGAATGCAAAGGTCAGTTCTCAAACTTCAAATATGCCTTTTTCCTAAAGGTAAAAAAAAGCTAGAGGAATACAATACTTGTTAATTAAAGATTTCTATTGAGCAGGGAAGTAAAAGGAGGAGAGAGTGAGGCTAATAACTCTATACAGTTCTGCCTCACTTAAATACAATTCACTTGCAAGTCAAGACATCACCCTTCAATGATGTCATTGGTCCTCTTCAAGAATGAAGGACAAACAATCTGTGCGTACTAGTAGCTGCCCCACTTAGGATCCAACTGGCCAGCTCTAGTTAGGCAATGCTACTATTTCCTTCTTTTTATCTACCTTCCTTTCTCCTTCCCTCCCTCCTCCTTTCCCTCTGTTCACATAGGGAATCATACATGTGGAGGATCTATCCAAAGGAATATAAATTTTGATTGCTTAAGCCTCACAGGATACCTTGAAGTTTTATGGCTAGATTTTTTTTCTTCCCTACTTATTTATTTTATTATTGGTTTTTTTTTTTTTTCTAGAAAAAAAACTGGGATAGTTTTGGGTTTTGGGGGTTTTTGGTGTGGTTTTTTTTTTTGTTTGTTTGTTTGTTGATTTCTTTGTTTTGCTTTTTGTAGGGAGGAGGGCAGGGCAATTTGGTTAAATGACTTGCTCAAGGTGACATGACTAGTGTTATGTGTCTGAGGACAAATTTGAACTCAGGTCATCCTGACTCCAGGGCCAATGCTCTATTCACTGCACCACCTAGCCTGACTGAAAACACTGGGACAGTTAGCCATTTTGTCTCATGTAGTTTTCATTTGTGATCTCTGGAAATATGGCTCTGAAAAAAACAGGCTTTGATAAAGCTCATTGGGATTTACATAGAGCTATTTGACTATTCCTATAAACCCAAATTACTCTGCTCTCACTAATTGGTCAGTAATAGGTCCCTATCCAAGCCGCATTTGCTCACTGTTTGGGTTTTGATGACTCATAATGAATGTAAATAGAAAATTGTTTCTGTTCTGGCCAGAAACCCTAAGGGTCTTCCCCTCCATAACTGGTTCTTGTGAAGGCAAACTAGGCCATCTTTTGTCTAGATTCTTACTTAGTCTTAATTACCAAATGGGTGTTGCCTCAGACAAATTGAGACCTGGGAAAGACCTTAGTTTAAAAAGGCCAAGGTCTCCTCCTGCATCTGGGACCATCACCAGTCATCTTGATGTATATCTTGCCACTGGATTCTGAATGACTGTGGAGGAGAGAGTGAGGCTGATGATTTTGCACAGTCCTGCCCCATTTAAATCCAATTCAATTGCAAGTCAAGCCAATCACACTCCTGATGTCATTGGTCCTTTTCGAGAATGAAGGATGAACAATAACAACAGTATATATTTCAATATAATGAAAAGCAATTTCCATTACTCTTTTCTCTCATTCTCACTTAAATATTCTCCATTTCAACTATGGTTCCTGGAGTTCCTTCTTTGTGTTTTATTATCATTCTCTATTTGTTGTGCTTAGAAAAAAATGTTTCTCATGACTCAACTGGCATTGTTTCATTATATTTTTCTTCTGCTTTTTTTGTGTTTGCTTCCTTAGTTCATAATATCTTTTCCATCAAATTAAAACTCTTTTCACATTCCCCATTTAACTTTTTTTTTTAATTTCTCTTGGGGATTTGTATAAAATCTCACTTAATCCCAACATATGTCTTAATCCATACACACACACACACGCACACACACCAGCTGATGACCCAGTGGATAGACTGCTGGGCCTGTGTAGCGGCAAGCACCCCAAGCGTCCTCAGGGTTTGCAGCTACCACAGGTTCTTGGATCTGCTTTGTTAAAGGAAAGCAACTCAAAATGGGTTAACAAGCTTACTTTAATCAGTCAGACATATATCGTTTACCTTGT
>NW_027186325.1:2315449-2357220 GCF_028583685.1 Petaurus breviceps papuanus
TTAGCCTAGGGGCAGGGAAGATCTTCCAAATTTGCATTCCCATTACAGCCTGTAGTCAGGAAGATTCATCTCCCTGAATTGATGGTAGATAAGTATCAGTAACTATTAGATTTGATGAAAAACAAAATTATATTACTGAGGAACAGAATGTCTAGAAGAAGAGAAGAAACACCAAAATGAAGCAAGAAAATTACCCACCTGGGAATTTTGGGTTCCAACAAGTCCTGGATTGACCCAAAGCATTCTTATTTTGGGTCCATCCAAGCTTGTGTTTTGGGTTCCCTTCATGCAATTTTTGTGTGTGGTATGAGTCCTTTGTAAGAGGTTTCAGATATAACTCATGTGAGGAATAATTTTTCAAAATCCTGTATAATAAAAAGGGTAGAAATCACAATCTCAAAAAAGCAAAAATAAAGGTAAATAAGAAGGGAAGATACATTTTACTGAAAAGTACCATAGACAATGAAGTAAAAATCAATACTAAAAATACATGCACCAAATGGCACAGCATTCAAATTCTTAAAGGAAAGTTAATTGAGTTACAGGAGGAAATAGACAATAAAACTATACTAGTAAAGGTCCTCAACTTTCCCCCCTCAGAACTAGATAAATCTAACCATAAAATAATCAAGAATGAAGTTAAGGAAATAAATAAAATTTTTGAAAAGTTAGATATGATAGACATCTGGAAAGAAGTGAATGGAAATAGAAAGAAGTATAGATATATAGATGTAGATATAGATATAGATTCAGATATAGCAGGAAGATCAATTAGGAAATTACAGAAATAGCCCAGGAGGGAAGCACAAGGGGTCTTAACAACTGCATAGTAGTAGATGTGTGAATGGAGAGAAAGAGATGGGAGTGTTGGAAGGGTATGTTCAATAAAACTTGGAAATTGATTGGATATGTGGAAGAGGGAGGTAGAGGTAAGAGTGAAGGACATATTAGATTAAAAATTTGGGTGCTTAGAAGGATGATGGTGTCTTCAACAGAAGGAGGAAAATTCAGAGAAGAGGTAAGTTTAATGGGAAAATAATTAGTTACATTTTGAACATATTTATTCAGTAATGCCTGTAGAACATACAATTGGAAGTGTTCACAAATGTTTAGTGCCTGAAAATTAGGAAATGAACTAAGGGTTGTGTGTGTGTGTGTGTGTGTGTTTTAAGCTATCTGTGTAGTGATTATAAATGATATTACGTGAACTGACAAGAGTACCCAAAAAATTAATGAGAGACAGAAAGACAGTGAAAGAGTGTGTGTGTGTGTGTGTGTGTGTTTTGTTAAAACTACTTAATTAATAAATGATATTACGTGAACTGACAAGAGTACCCAAAAAATTAATGAGAGACAGAGACAGAAAGACAGTGAAAGAGTGTGTGTGTGTGTGTTTTGTTAAAACTACTTAATATGCAGAAGGAGATCCTGAGAGATAGTATGGGGATGGGTGGGGGTGGCAGGTATCTGCACTTTCAAAACCTTAAGTGGTCAAATAGAACAAAAACTAGGAAAAGTTTGGATTTAACTTTGAGTTTAATGGTAAAATATTGTTGGTAACTGGACAAAACAAGTTCAGTATAGTGGTGGGTGACCATCTGCCACCATCTCTCCATTTCAGTCCTTCCCCCACTCCGTTGCCAATTTGATCTTCCTAAGGTGCAGGTCTTACCATATCACCTGTATATTTAATAAACTTTCATGATTCTCTATCACCTCCAGAATCAAATATATGCCTCTGTCTGGCATTCCAACCCTTCATAAACTGTCCTCCTCCTACCTTTTCACTATTTTTACACATTATTTCTCCAGAATATTCTATGATTCAGTACCACTGGCCTCCTTGTTGTTCTTTGAAGGAGATAGTCCACCTCCCAGCTCCAAGCATTTTCATGGGCAGTTCCTCAGATCTGGAATGCTATCCCTCCTCATCTCCATCTTCCAGCCTTTCTTCAACTCCTAGCCAAAATCCTGTCTTCTACAAAAAAAAATCTTCCCTGATCCCTCTTAATTCTACTGCCTTCCCTCTATTGATTATCTCTACTTTATTCTGTATATAGCTTGTTTATACATAATTGTTTCCATGTAATCCTTCCCATTATGACATGGGCTCTTTGAGGGCAAGGAATCTCTTTTGTCTTTGCATATCCATCACTTAGCACAATGTCTGGCACTTAATAAATTAAGTTGGCAGATAATTAGTACTTGTGATTTACTGTTGATGGGATGAGTTTACAAAGAATGTTTTGTAATTTTCCAATAGTTTAGAATAATACTACATTTTTATGTCCCTAGGTATATATGGCTTTCAGGAGTAGGAGTGTCTCCCTCACTGATTAATTAACACAGTGACAGCCTCTAAAGGGAAGGAGACTGTGAGATAATTGTGAGCTATTAGTCTAGGATTTCAATATCACTGGGACATCACCAAGTACACATGGCTGACTTTACCACTGTCACAATTTTCAAATAGATTTTTTTACACCCAAAATAATGTATTCAGAATAAAAAGAAAAGAAACAGACTTAGAAAAAAAATTTAATGAAAATATTTCTGATTAAAAATATGACAACCTAAAGGTCTAGAGAACTAACCCAAATGCATAAGATCCATTCTCCAGGAGACATGTGGTCAAAGAACCTGAACAGACAATTCTTTTTTTTAATCAAATGCTTTATTCACTTCTAGTTTACATCATTCATTTCCACAAGATTTTTAGTTACAAACTTTCTCCCCATTTTTCCCCTACCCACCACCCCAAAATAGTGATCCCACTGGATATCCCCTTGTCCAGTCTGCTCTTCTCCCATACCCACTGTGACTTTCCACTAGGGTACAGTGGATTCCCAGTGCCTGTATATCTTATTTCCCAGTTACATGTAAAAATAATATTAATAATAGTATATATATTAAACATTTGATTTTAAAACTTTGAATTCCAGATTCATTCCCTTCCTCCCTTGTCACCCACCCTTACTGGGAAGATAAGCATGAACAGACAATTCTTTTTTTTCTAGTTTTTTTTTTTTATTAATTTGTTTGTTTACTTTTAGTTTACAAGATTCAATTCCATAATTCCTTGAGTTTCAAATTCTGTCCCCCTCCTTCCCCTCCCCCCCATGGCAGCATACAATCAAGTATAGGATCTGCAAATACTTTCACATTAGACATTAGTCAGGTTATAAAGACGGATTGTATCAGATGGAAATAAAAATAGTAAAGAGGAAATAAAACCAAACAAGAAAAAGAAAAAGATCAGGTAGTTTGCTTCAATCTGGATTCAAACTCAGTTGTTTCTAGTTCTTTCTCTGGACGTAGACATCTCTCTTCATCATGAGTCTTTTGATATTGACTTATATTACTGCATTGTTGAGAAGAGTCCTGTCTATCAAAGTTGGAACAGACAATTCTTAAACAAAGAAAAACAAATTATCAACAGCCCACCTACAAAACTGTTCAGATTTTCTAATAATCAGATAAATAAATTAAGCAACACTGAGATACCACTAAATTAACATTAGGTTAAAATGATAAAAAATGCAATGTCAGTGAGTTATAGAAAATGTTATTATATTGCTGGTAGAACTATAAATTGGTGCAATCTTTTTGGAAAGCAATATGACAAGGTAAGATAAGAGTTGTGATATCCTTTGACTCAATGATTCCCACTACTACGACTCGTGCAAAGGATACAATTGAAGGGGATGGAAGGGGAAAGAAGGACTATGCCAAAAAAAAGTCTTGGCAGTGTTATTCACAGTAGCAAATAACTGAGAATAGTATCCAATGAGCAAGGAATAGCTAAACAAATTTGTGACATAGAAATGTATTGTTGTGATATAAGAAATCTGTTGTCAGATCTTCTCATTTTTATTTTCACATCATATCTTGTATATGTCCCCTTTACTCACACAACTGCCACCTTTGTATAGGCCCTTATCATCTCTCCCCTAGACTATTTCAGTAACTTTCTAATTAGCCTTGCCACCTCAAGTCATTCTCCACTCCAATCTACCCTCCACTCATCTGCTGAAGTGATCTTCCTAAAGTGCAGGTCTGACCATGTTACCACTGCTACTCAATAAACTCCATGCTCCTCATTACTTCCAGAATCATATAGTAAGTCAGCTATTTGGCATTTGAACCTATCATCTTGAACCTTATATACCTTTCCAGGCATCTTACATTTTATTCCTTTCCCATGGCTTCTTTGCTGCTGCTATATGGACCGACTTGCTGCTCCTCACTTCATCTCCCCCATCCATGCATTTACATTGGCCATCCCCATGCTTAGAATGTTCTCCCTTTCCACTTCTGACTCCTAGTTGCCCTGCCTTCCTCTAGAACTCAGCACAAATCCCATTCTCTACAGGAAGCTTTTTCCAGCCTCCTTCGCTACTAATCTTTTCCCTCTAAGATTATTTTCCATTTACATAGTATGCATCTTATATGTACATAGTTATTTGTTTATCATCTCTCCCATTAGACTGTGATCTTGAGAATGGGGATCATGTTTTTACCTTTATTTTTATCCTCAACACTTAGCTGGATCAAGTATTCTAGGACCTGAACTGAATTCACTTGAACTGAGAGGATCAATTTAATAGGTTAGAGGACTTTTTTTCCAATTCTGTTAAAACTTTGTGAAAGTAGAATTCTGGCTATCTATCCCTTGCTTTCTCTACATGACTAGACCCTGTTCCTTTTTCAATCATACTTCTCTTGAATGATATATAGCAAATATGCAGCTTATTAATATTACCATGGATCTCCCATTGTCCTTAGGGTCAAATGAAATGCTGCTGTTTCATTCATTATGGTGCTATTCCATGATACTTCTTCAAAGTATTTCCAGAGTCCTGGAGTTCCTACTCCACCTACATGGCTTTTCACATGGCATTCTGCCATACTGATTGTAGGCCCCTCCTTCCATCAGAAAACCCACTGTATCTGGTGCTGTGAGGGACCCTGTCCATGGACCACATGTTTCTACCTCACCTGAATCCCCTTGAACCTCCTGCCCTACACTCAGACAGGTTGGGAGGTTTAGACTAAAGTAATGGGTATAAAACAACAGATACTGCAACCCTGAGTTTCACAGATTTTGGCAGTTAGGCCTAGTTACTGAGCATGAGGGACACATCTATCAAATTTACTACTGAGGTACTTGTAATAAATAAGTCCCGTTAGGGGGAAATATAAAGACTGCAACTTTGTTTTTTAAAAAAAGCAATAAAAATAACAACTAAATCTCGTTGAATTAACTGAAGAAAGAGTTCAGAAGAGGACATGAAGAAAACAGCATTTCTGTTCCTGCCGAGATATTAACATACACATTTTTTAACAAATTGTGAACAGCAGAGTAGAGGTTTCATATACATTTGTATTTTATTTGAATGTTGACATATTTACTAAGTTTAGAAACTGCTTAAAAGAAATTATTCTTTTATAAAAGCAACAAGGTTCTGAATTATCTATAACCGTCTTCTTTCATTCCTTGATTCTTTATGTTTTCTGACAATTTTTCCATTCTATTCCTGCCCACTCTTAAATCAAAGCCACCAAAGAATCAAGATACATGCTGACTTAGTAGGATTATGTCAAATTTTTTATAGAATGTCTCCATTTTTTATCCTCTGCAACATCAAATGGTGTATCAGATGCAATTGTATTCATAGTATTTTTTTTTACCTTTTGGTGATGTTTATCATGAATTTGTGAAAGTAAAGTGACAAACCACATAAAATGAGGTTTTTGTTTGTTTTAGGGTACTGGGTGCAGCAAAATCTATCAATTTCTGTACCTACAATTTAAAGCTATTCATCTGTGAGCAATCATCCCATTTAGTTGAAATATCTTTATGTTTTTTAACATCATCTAAAAATAAAAATGTTAATATGTACATGGTTGAGTTGTTCTCTTTATATGAATATATACACACACATATACATGTATACATATGTGTATATATACATATACATAGTTATTGGTCATTAGACAAAGAAGCTGTATTCTGAATACTAAACTAGAGGCAAGTAGGTATCTCAATGGATCAAGTGCTGGGCTTGGGATCAGGAAGAAGTAAATTGAATCTTTCCTCAAACACTAGCTACTTATGTGACCTTGGACAAGTCACTAAACTTCTTCCAACCTCAGTTTCCTCTTTAAAATGAGATGATAGTATAACCTATCCTAAAGGATTCTTGGGAGGATCAAATGAAATATTTCTAAAGTACTTTGAAAACCTTCAAGTGTCATATAAATGCTCACTATCATTATCAAACTGCTCTTTTAGTGCCTTACCTAAGAACTATTTGATGCTTAGTTTTAACCTTTTTTGTACAATTTCACATCCATCCCCAAGGAAGTCTAAGTTGTACAGGGCTAAGAGTAGCTTTACATTTTTAATTGTTTCATGAATTTCCTTGAAATCCACTCAAATGCTACCTTGCCAGTGAAATCTTACCCTGATTGGGTCAGTTGATAATCCACCTCTCCCCCATCAAACTACCTGCATTGACTTATCTGTGGTACATTCATAGCCTACCAATAAAATTGAAGAAGTTCATTGTGGGCATAAGGTGTTTTATTTTTATCATCATATCCCCAGTATTTAGTAGGGTTCCTGTGCATGGTGTGTATTTAATAAAGATCTGATGAATTTAATTGTATTTAAGTAATGACTTGAAAAATTGATGATGGATATTAGCTATTGCAATATGTCCCCAAAGAATATGAAGGGACAGAACTAAAGACTCATCTATCACTTCAATAAGGATGACCTTTGGTTCATAATAGCTGAACCATTATATTTAGGAAAGCTGGCCTTGTAAAAACAAATTGGAAAGAAGAAGCCTTCCTTTTCTTTCTCAATGAAAATTTTGAAGCAGTGGAAAATATGTGCATATTAATTGATGTTCATGTTTTTTCTAACACTTTTATTTTGCAGAATAATCACTAATGTTGAATGGCAGTTTTGTTAGCTCTGTTACTGGAGACTGGAACACAAGGGATATATTAGGAAAGACAGTGAGTTTGGAAAAATGTAGAATGTGAAACATTCTTGATGACCATAGCTGAAATTTTCTCATCTTTTGCCTTTTTGTTGAAGTAGCAAGTAAGAGAGATGATGTGAGCAGAATTCTATTTATTTTGATCCTAGCATAAGTACATGTTTATTAAAGAGTCAAGTTATGTTTATGCTAATTGTTTTTAAACATTCCTGTGGGTTCCTTTGATGCTAATACTTCAGAAATTCAGCGATATCTTTCACAATGAGTGGAAAAGATGCTTAGATTACAATGGCCTGCTTGGTTCCTCATCTCCCATCACCCTCACTCACCTACTTACCTATCTTTCTCACCTTGGTAGCTGAGACTTTTAATTTGCACATTTAGATTCAGCAGCACCCAAGGCTGGCTAATCTGGACTTCAGCAAGAGACAAAGAAAGAATAAGATTAGTCCTTCATGAATGTGTTGCAAGGAAAATTCTTCATTTGGGTTTTTCACCATGATTATTGAGGCAAAACTCAGGCCAAAGAGAATTAAAAGGAGTTTATTTTAAATACATGAAGGTAGCAACATATTGGTAGACTGGTCACTAGAGATCAGCTATGGCTTCAAGGTGGGAACAGCTTTTATAGGTAACTTTAAGACAATTTAGTTGGGTCTACCTCAGCAGAGGAGATTGACCATCTCAGTTCATCCCTAAGGTAGTAAGAACATGACAATTTGCAGATTGGGGTATGGGACAAAGAGCAGCTGGTACAAAATGCTGCAGATTTAGTGTCTCCTTCCCCATCAGAGCCTGCCTCAACACTGGTTGATAAGTAGGACTGGGAACAATGGCATTCTGAGTCAGCATAGCTTTCAACAGATGCATCGAGTTCATTTTTCTGTTTTCCTTACTCTCACCTTAATGCTCTAGTGACTAAAATCTCTACCTTATTTCCTAGTGCCCAATAACTGAATCCCTACCTTGTAGGTTCCTTGACTCTATTTCCCAGAATCCTTGTGACTTCTGAATATTGTTGTTTAAAATCCCATTATGTAAATTCTATTTAAATTTGTACTGTCCCCCTACCTTCACCTGTCTTGAATAAATGTTCCAGATTTTGGACTCTGGACATTAATTAATAGTATTCATTTATTACCTGTCTCCCACATGAGTCATTTTTATGATATGACTGCCAAAAAAAAAACTAATGCCATTTTTGGCTACATTGAAAGAAATATGATCCACATATTAAGGATTCTCATATTGTACTAAGACTGAATCTGGAGGATTGTACCCAGTTCTGGCTTAATGTGTTGAGAGACAGTGACAAGATAAAATGCATTCAAAATAGAGTGGCTCAAAAACAAACCACTATGTCATAGCGTTGGTCACCTTGGGGTTGGTAATGCAACTTTCTGGACAGCCCTCAAATCATTATCTTCCTTTATTCCTCTGTTACATATATCTTGTCCCCTTCCTTTGTCACCCTCCTGAACTCAGAAGTAGCACAACCTATGGAAAAAACCATTGGTAACTAGGGGGCTTCTAGTCTCACCTCTGCTATTAACTAATTGTGTGACCTTGGATACTGTCTCGGCTTTCATTTCCTCTTTTGTGAAATATGTGACTGTCTCCTTCATAATGATGAACCAGTTAATAACTGCTATAAGCCTCTGAGTGGAGAGAGAGTAGCAGCAGTGGCAGTAGCAGTCTCCCTCTGCCAGCTGCCTATTTCCCCAAATGAGGTCACTGTGAACATGAATAAACTAGGCTACAATCTTGTGAGACCTCAAAAAGTCCAAAAAATGAGGTATAAGTGACAGTTTACCACTACCAGGAGCTGGGGAAAATCTTTGGGATCCAGTCCAGCAGTGAATTGAACTCAACAACCAAGACTATTTTGGCTTCATCCATAAATCACACCACATTTGGAATAAGTTTTGTATGGTGAATGTTTTGTAACAACCTTTCCTGCCCTTTAAGTTTGAGACCACTCTCCCCAGGGACTGAGGAGGTATAGGTGAGAATGTGCCCCTAGTTTTGAAAGATATGTTTGTAATTCTGTTCTTGCTATAAAAAGTAAATAAATCCCAGTAAAAGGTCCTTTTGCAAATGCTAATAAAATAAAATAAGGGAAATAAGCTAGTTGGTCTCTAAATTTCCTCCTACCTCTAGAAGTTCAGACTCTGTTAAATGTACATATATCCAGCATTATTGTCTGTTAACATAGATGTATGTGATCGCTCCCTCCTCTAATTCTTATCGTACTTGATTTATAGTGACACTTAGAAGAATAGTAGCTCATATTATATAAAAGTACTTATTATTTTAAAAGTACTATCCTCAAAAAAAATACTATTAGATGAGTAAAACAAGTATTTCCCCTAAATTTTTACAGAATATCATTACCCCTTTCCCCCAATGAAGACAATGAGATTCAAAAGGTAGAAAATCTGGACTATAGAAATAGAAATTGAGATCCAGAGAATTTGTGATTTGCCCAATATGTCACAATTAGTAACTGAAGTAATTAGGATTCAAACCCATGTTTTTTCCTATATATGAAAAGAAGCTTTACTTAGAAACATAAAGGTGGTATACAGGAATAGAGTAGAAATGTGAATGAAGGATCTACTTAGGAAGAACTTAGTTCAAATTCTGACTCAGATGGTTACTAGGGTTGAGACCTTGGACAAATCATTTAACCTCAGTTTCCACACGTATAAAATGGAGATAAGTATAGTTCCTATCTCCTAGTGTCAGGATAGAGTGAAATATTATGAAGTACTTTGCAAACCTTAAAGTGCTACACAAATGCTTATTATGATAATAATTAAACTTTTTAGTATACTTTTGTAACATAAAAAAAATGTGAATGAGATATTTTCTATAAGGGTTGAAAATGACAACGATCAGGTTACTTCTGGTAGCTATTTATATTAAAGGGATAACTAGTTAGAATAGAACAAACCAGGCTTGGTGCTGGAACTTGGAATTATAGGTCATTAGAGCTGGATGGACCTTTAAAACCTTCAGTTATGGGGGTAGCTAGATGGTGCAGTGAATAGAACACCAGCCCTGGAGTCAAAAGGACCTGAGTTCAAATCTGACCTCAAACACTTGACATACTTACTAGCTGTATGACTTTGGGCAAATCACTTAACTCCAATTGCCCTCCAAAAAGCAAAAATAATAAAAGTAAAATTTAAAAAAAAAACCTTTAGTCATCATCTAATCTAGCACCACCATTTTACAGGTGAAGAAATGAGAACCCAGGTTTTTCTAAGGTCACATGGTTAGTAAATGGGAGAATCAGGACTAGAAGCTAACCTTAAATAGAAGGTAGTGTGAGGTTGTGAAAAGAGTACTGATCTGAGAGTCAGGAAATCAGAGTCTGAGTCCAAGATCTGGTACTAGTGTAGAGATATTCAACATGTCACTTCACCCATCAGTTCTGAGTTTTCTCATCTGTAAAATGGGGTGGGGGAAAGTGTAACATATTGTATCTAGTATCTCTTTCAGATCTAATTGTACCTATAACCAATAGAATTCTACAAGATGTGGAAAGAACTTTCATCACAACAACTCCATGAGACTGGTAGTAACAGTATTCCCATTTTATAGATAAAGAAACTGATGCTTAAAGAGATTTATGACTTGCCTAATTATCCAGTAAGTGTCAGAGCTTTATGTTGTCTCTCAGGACTACAAGTCTGGTGTTTTCTCTACTACTTAATGCTGTCTTCACTGAACTCCACTGCCACTTAATGAGTCTGTAGTCTGCTACACGTAGTAAATTAAAGAAGGCAATTCTCCCACATGGTTCAGATGGTCAGACAGCATTAAAGACAAGACCCTGTGGATCAGAATTCAGCAGGATTTAGGTGGATAAAAAAGAATGAGGAAAACAAGCATTAATTCAACTCCTGTTTTGGCAAGAAAAACTGCTCCCAGATGCAGAAAAGCAATTTTCTAGCAAAGACCAAAGGGTCATCTGGCTCTCAATGACTGATTTGGGACCCAAAGGTAATTTTCACTGTTCTCTTATGTCTTTGAAGTTGGACTATTCACTGAACCAGAGGTGGCCTGGTAAATAAGATGGATTGATGGCAAGTCGTGTTCAAAGCATCTTTTGAACAATATATATGTATCAAGTTTGAGCACTATTGATTTAGTAATGACACTTTTTTGATCTCAGGATATTATATATAAGCCTGCAAAAGACAACATTGCTTTTAACTCAGAATTACTTGCCCACATGTGACTGATAAGGAAACACTATTACACACTCTCTTGGCCATGTTTCTCCATTTTCTCCATATGTTATTTTCTTTCTTAGTAGCAAAAAAAGTGACTTGAATATTGGGCCTTGATTGCTAATCTGAAGAGAAATAGTATAAAGAAAGAAAAAGTCAATCTAGCACATAGGAGAATGAAAGAAACTGAAAGTGATAGTAGTTCCTAGAGTACCTAAAAGTAATACAAATTATATTGTTATTGGTTACACATAAAAGGTAAAGACAGTATCATGAAATAAATATAATTTCACAGCATGAAAGTTATTTGCTGATATACAAACAAAAATTGATTTAAGTGGTACTTATTAAAGTGGCCAGAAATGAAAGCCTAACAGACAGCAGGGTGGAGCAGGAATGGTAGCTGGAGGCTAGCCTAAACTCTGTCAGAGACAGCCAAGAGAGTAGGTAGGAGTAATAATAAAAAAGCAAACCAGATTGAAGTTGAACAAAATATCAAGAGGGGCAGCCAAATGCCAGTTGGAGAAGGTGATGGAGCAATTAGGATGGAAATCCAGAAATCAAGAAATATGAAGCAGTCTAAAGTAAATGAAGTATGGTCACTTGAAGTGAAGACAAATTTTCACATGGCCAGAAGTCCATACACATAGTTTGCTTGTGATATAGTATTGGGACAAGCTAGCCAAACATACCATTGTGTCTTTCTCTGTTTTGACTCTCCTGGACTTATGTATTAAGACTCTATTTTTACCATAGAAAAAAATTTGGAAGGATACATATTCTCTATTTTTGCAATTTGTGTAATATTGGAATTAATTATTCTTTGAGTATGTGTTAGATTTTGCTTGTAAACTGGATGAATCATTACAAAAATATAAAATGCCAAATTGGCAGAATAGTAAATAGAAAATTTTAATTATCCTAATCTCAGAAAAAGAAATTGAACAATTGTCTTTAAAAGGATTTTCCCTCTGGGAACAAGAAATTGGAAAATAGTATACTCTTATAGCTTTTATTAAAAATTCCATAGTTTTTTATCAGTTGATATTATCCAAATTTTAGATATGAACATTTGTTAGCTAATTTTTTATTATCATAGAAATGACTAATATTAATTTGTTTAAAGAACAAGTAGAAAGGGCTGGGAAAGTGGTATGTAAGAAAGGTGTTAATTTTGGTAAATCTCTAATACTGACAATAATGTTGATCACTTTGTGGGGTTTTCTTAAAATCCTCAACAATATTTGGAATTTCTAAATTAATAGTAATTTATGAATATTAACCTATGACATCTTCTAGTTAAAGACTATTTAACAAAGAAATGGAAATGTTAGTGAATTATCTCTCTATTTCCTCTCAAATTTCCCAATTAAACTGTTACCTACTAAAGAAAATATTCTTCAGATAAACTGGTTGGTCTCCTTGATCAACTAACTACCATAATTTCATAAGCTCACATTCAGACATTCCTAGTAAAGCATCTCTCATGCACTGCTGGTCCCACCCAAGATTGCTAAAGAGCCTTTCTTTGTCTAATGTGCAACCACATATGTAAGAGGAGCAATATTCCCTTCAATTTTATAAAAAGATCATCATACTACAATAGTAAAAGACCAGGATGACTGAGTCTACATAAACAAAGATTAAAATAATAATCTTAGAGGCGGCCAGGTGGCTCAGTGAGTAAGAGCACTGGCTCCAGTGTCGGGATGACCTGGAGATCAAATCCGGGCTCAGATACTTAGCACCACACCCCAATTGCTTTAAAAAAAAAATTATAATCTTTAAAGTATCTTCAAGATCTAATATTATGAGCCAATGTAATAAAATAAAACGTATAAAAAAAATCTAACAAATAGAACCAGGAGAATAATATATACATTGTAAAGGACTACAATGCTGCAAATGAAAACTGTACCAAAAGATAACTGAAATCAGATTAAATGTAATGCTCAGTAGAAGAACAATAGTGTTTAACCACTGGGGAGAAATAGTATATTCAATGTTAGATGCAATCTATGTAGGTTGGATTTGCTTAACTCTTTTCTTTGGTAGAAGTGAGACTTTCAGGAAAGGGATAGGCTAATGAGAAGGAACAATACAATAAGAAAAGCATCAATAAAATAGTTTTAAAAGAAATTATATTCAATGTGTATCAATTCAATAAGTTACCAATAACAACAAAGTATCATTGTTATTGTACTAATTGTGCATAAATGATATGGAATCCTACTTCATGACAATAATTAGTCTTACTTTTGCATAGCTGAACTAAATATTTCTAATCTTTCTCTTCCCTGGTCAAACTGGTCTTTTGGCACTTCACAATGTCTTGTATATCAGGAGGTGCATTAGATTGTAAACTCCTCTATTAGATTGTTAGCTCCTCCAACAGATTATAAGGTCGTTGAGGATGAGGACCATCTTTTGCCTCTTTTTGTATCCTCAGTGTACCTGCAATCCAGTAGGCATACCTAGTATCCAGCACAGTACCTGGAATACAGTAGGTGCTTAATAAATGTTTATTTAATTGACTTCGTATATGAGAGCCTCCATCTTCCATCTCTTCATGTCAGTCATCCCTCATGCCTGGAACGTACTCCCCATGTCCACTTCCTAAAATCCTTCTCTTCCTTCAAGAAGTAGGTGAAGTACCACCTGCTACATTAAATCTTTTTTTATTCCCTCCATCACTATAGGTGCTAGTACTCTCCTCCTTAAACTATGTTGTATTTAGCTAATTTAAAATTATTTCCATTTATTCTGTTTATGTTCATTTATATCGCTGTTGTGTTATGAACATAGGCGTTTTGAAGGCCGAAACTGTTTCTTTTTCTTTGTATTTTCAGCAGTAGGCACTTAAGAGATACTTGTTAATTGATCAAATAATTATATTCCTACTATGTGTCAAGCATTGTATTAGATGCTGATAATAAAGATGAAAACAAAACAGTATCTACCCTGAAAGGCCTTTTAACCTATTTTATATGTCAAAGTCAAGAGTTCTTCCTGATACATTGTATAATTTAATCTCATAATTCTTTCATTATACAAATATTTATTCTTTTAGTTGTTGTTTGCCCTTTATTTTCAAAGAAGACCAATGACATCATGGGACAATGTCTTGACTCCCACGTGAATTGGATTAAAGTGAGGCAGAGTTGCACAAAAGAATTGTCCTCACTCTCTCTTCCTGAGTCATCAAAGTCTGGTGGCAAGACAAAAGTCAAGATGACTGGTGATGGACCAGTATGCAATGGATGACCTTGACATCTTTGATGTCTGGCCAAGCCCTAAGTACTCCACAGGTCCTGCTTAAGCCATCTTCATGATCATTAGAACAAGTTGTTCTCATCTGCCTGTTCCTTGAGGGAAGTCTTTACATGCTTAGGGTAGAAATACCCCAACTCACTGATAGGTAGGTTTGAGACTTGTCAGTTACCCTCAACTTGGTTTAGTTCATCTGCTGAGATTTTTTCAGTGTGGTCACTGCTCATGCTATAGCTTCTTGGCTCCACAGTGAGAGCTGAGTGACAGATAGACACCAAAGATGAATGTGCATCCCAGAATAGAGTTCAGCATACCGTCCTACCAGAGGTAATAGTCCTCCCTGAATACCCCATACACCCCATACATTCTCTTAGGAGATTATAGCCACAGTGATATATAGAGCAGCTAGGTGCCACAATTGATATGAAGCACCAGGCCTGGATTCAGACAAGTTCTTCTTCCTTAGTTCAAATCTGGCCTCAGACACTTAATAGCTGTATGACCCTGGGCAAACCACTTAACCCTGCTGGCCTCAGTTTCTAAAGAGCTAGAAAAGGATATAGCAAACCACTCCAGTATTTTTGCCAAAAATAATGGGACATGATTAAAAAATGACTAAACAACAACAGTGACATGTGTCACAGTTGACAAATGTATAGTCGTTGACAACTATAATAGTCATTGTCATTAAAAAAAAACATAGCCAACTGATATGTATATAGTAGGTCACAGAGAACTTACATATATCATTATATTTGCTCCTCATGATAACCCTGTGATTTTATCTCTCAGGGTAAACTGGGTAGCAACCTAGACAAGACCCCTTGAAAGAAAAGGTAATTTTTGTTGGATTCTTGCATGTGGCCTGACTACACTGAGAGTAGTGGGTAGATCACAGAGAAGATGCACGTGACTTAGACTTTTATCTGGTTTCGGGCCAGGCCTCCAACTACATCTCTTTCTTTCTTTGATGATCTACCTGACCCTCAGGCCACTCTCCTTGTTTTCTTGCTGTCTTTGTCGGAGAGACCAGCAGACAGATTGCCTCTGGATCCCTTCCTCTTCATCAAGCCTTTAGGTAGAATATAAATAAGGTCTCAGTTTGTCTGTATCCTGCTCTCCTTCCCCACCCTTATTGTCAGACATACACTCTATACTCTAATATATCATATGCCACGTTTATTAATGTGACAATGTTTAACAAATGTATTCAAATTGCATCTAAGTAAATATAATCTCTTTCAAAATGTTTTCTCTTAGAGGTTATATAGACTTATTAAAACAATGTTGACATTACTCAAAAACAGTTTTGGAGCTCCGTTATAAGAATTGCCTTTATACACAACATCAGATCTTTTGTATATTCTCAGTTATGCAAATTTTCACCCCTTTTAAGAGAAGAGTTGAGTTTTTCAAATGACCAAAAGTCATTCAAAGTCAAATCAAGTGAAATGAGTAGTAAAGCAAAGTGGGTAGTTCATTTTATGATTGAAAGGAAAGAAAGAAAGGCACTACATACAACATAAAGTAATGAAATTGATGCTTCTGAAAGTGATTCCAGAATTTCAATAATATTTTACACAATGATGATTTCATTGAAAATAAGGGCTTCTTCAGGACTCTATTTTGAATCAATCAATCAACAAGCATTTAGTAAGCACCTACTATATGCCAAGTAATTTGCTAGCTTCTGGGGATACTAGTACAAAATTGAAAACAGTCCTTGTTTTCAAGATTATATTATATCTAGGGAAAGAAAACACATATACACATATATGTGCATATATACATACATATACATGTACATACACATGTATATGTGTGTGTGCACATATATACATACAAAATAGATTAAAAGTGATTTTGAATAACCATTTGAATATACTAGAATCTAACACAGTGACCACAAAAATATTTTTGAATTAAATTACACAGAGCTGAGTATGTTCAAATATGCTTTAAAGAAGCTGTTAGTTTATAGATATGTCTGTTATACATAAAGATAACAAGAGCTAACATTTATTTAGTGTTTGAAGATTTGCAAACAACTTCAAATTTGCTATAATATATCACTTGATTCTTTTTTTTTTTTTGCTTTTTTTTTTGAAGGGCAATTGGGGTTAAGTAGCTTGCCCAAGGTCACATGGCTAGTTGTGTGTGTGTGTGTGTGTGTGTGTGTGTGTGTGTGTGTGTTTAAGTGTCTGAGGCTAGATCCAAACTCAGGTCCTCCTGACTCCAGGGCTGGCTCTCTACTCACTGAGCCACCTAGCTGCCCCAATCTCACTCATGTGATTCTTACCTCAGGCTTATATACCAGGTAGGTGCTACCGCTTTTTGAATGAGGAAACTGGGACTGAGAGAATTTAAGTGACTCACCTAGAGTCACACAGTTAGTGAATGTCTAAGGTGAGATTTGAGCTCAGGTCTTCTTTTTTCCAAGTCCAATGCTCTATCCTCCTATGCCAGCCTATAATCTGATTTTATTATAATTAAGAAATTTATTAAGAGAACTAATCATAATTTTACCATTTATTTACCACAATCATTTATGGATTCATGATTTCATCAATGTATTCCCCCCACTAATACAGATTAGAAACCATCTATACCTTAGTTAAAAGTTTTCATGAATTTCTGTAGCCAAAAATATTAATCACCTTATAATCAACCTTTTGGTGTTGAATTACTCTGAATATAGCAAGGCCAGTCCCCAGATGAAAGATAAATGTCTAGTCTATCATTAAAGCCTATACTGTTTCCAACCTGGTTGTTTTTGTTGCTCAGTCATTTTCAGTGGTGTCTAACTCCTTGTGACCCTATTGGGGATTTTCTTAGCAGAGATACTGGAACGGTTTGACATTTTCTTCTCTGGTTCATTTTACAGATAAGGAAACCGAGGTACAGAGGGTAAAGTGACTTGCCCAGGGTCTCATAACTAGTAAGTATCTGAGGCCAGATTTGAATTCAGGAAGATGAATCTTCCTGACTCTAGGCCTGGCACTCTATCTACTGTGCCACCTAGCTTCCAGCTTGGTAGGACATGCCTAAAACTGGCAAGACACTAGTATAGCCTTTAAGCATCTTCTGAAGCATCAGAAGAAGATTTTAATGTAAGTGGCAGATTAAACAATTAAAACTACATTACAATATATGAAATCAAGATGATTATTTCATGCCTTAAAGTTATTTCCTCATCCCTGTTATTTTCTTTTTTTCTTCTCACTTTTCAAACTTCTTCCAAATTAAAAAACAGAGCCAAAGTAATTGTTTTCCCAACTGTATCTCATGAAAAAATAAAAAGGATTTTTGAGGATTAGTTGAAAATGCTGCTCCCTTTAGGTTGTCTTCATTCAAAAGATTTTAAAATCTTAATATTAAGGAACACTACTGACAATTGCCAAGACTCGTGACCTTTTGGCATAAAGTGTTTGTTAAGAACTTTCCAAAGTACACCTATTCTCTTAGGAGACCATGTTCAAGTACTAAATCTGTTCTCAGTCTACTGGAAAAATTTTTAATTACTATAATTTGTCAAAGAGGATAGTTATAACCTAATAGAACAAATGCAAACTAAAGATAAATCTTTTTAAAAATCCATAGTGTCCCTCTCCTTTATGTTTAATCTGCCACTTTTATTTTCCCTTGGATTACTCTAGTCATTGTGACACTAAAGTTTAGGTAGTGACCTATTGTAACACTAACCAGACACTAGAACTACATAACAAGAAACCATCCTCCATTGTGAGTTGGGATCCACAGAAAAGGATATTGTTATAGATTGAAAGTTAACCTCTAAATAATTCTTTATAATATATAAACTATCTAGGCTACAAGCTCTAAATAACATTTCACTGAGGTCTTTTTTCAGCTAATTGAACTTTTAAAAGTGAGAAAAAATTCCTTGCACATTATGAAAAAGCAAAAAGGCTAATGCTAAAGTGCATTTTGGGAGGTGGAGCCAAATTTTGGAGTAGCTGGAAGCAATACAGAGAGCTCTGTCCCTAAACAAAAAAAAAAAAAAAAAAAAAACTCAAAACATCTAGAAAGTAAGCCTGAATTTACTGAGTCCTGATGGAGAAATCTAAGAAAAAGTCACAGTGAGTTACTTTGCCAACTCAAGACAACATAGGGAGACAGATTGAGAGCTCTGCAGATATGAAGAGAAAAGTCTAAGCAGGAGCAGGAATTTCCAGAACAGACATGGCTGTGACCCAGAGCAAGAGTAAGACCTAGACACATATTGGGGCACTGAAATTGTATGCACCCTCTGAGACCATGTGTCAATAAGCAGTACTGTCATTTATTGCCCAAATCCAAGACACGAATCCATAGTGATTTGAAGAATAATACTATTCCCAGCAGTAGGTGGATTTTACTGGTAGATAGTACTGGTAGCTAAGAGATCATACACTTAGATCCCAGGAGCAGAATGGGGTATTAGTTGCAGCTTCTAGCCCAAACTATACACTACAGAGGAACAGCCAGGACAGAAAACCCAGTTCTGTCACTGAACCAGTAGAGCTTTCCATCTGACTGATAGGGGCTGAGTACAGCAGCAGTCTATTGTTGCTGTGACCCTGGTCAGAAATTCACAAACTCAAATGATGGGAGAGGAGAGGGCACAGTGATTTGCCCTGGATCAAACCATTTTTGAAGTCCTGCAAAGCCCCAGCCTGAGTTCTCTCTAAGAATGAAACAAGAGAAACTTCAACACTCCAAGAAAGTAACAACAGGACCAGCCCAGACCTTTCATGTACAAGCACACCAAGCCTGACCCTAACATAATGTTAGAAAGTAGACTGGAAAAAGGAACAAACAAAAAAAATTCCACAATAAAAAGTTATCATGACCTCAAAACACAAAACCAGAAAAGCAAAGCCTCAAAGAACAACACAACAAGGTTTTCGAAAGAGTTTTTAAATGTTATAAATATATTGAGAGCAGTAGAGGAAACAATATAGGAAAGAAATGAGAACTATGGAAGAAAGAAATGGAAAGGAATTAATAGTTTAGCACAAGAAGTACCAAATTTTGCCCACACAACAAATTCCCTGAAAATTAGCATAGACCAAATAGAGACAAGTGACTCCTTAAGTCAGTCAGTAACATTTATTAAATGCCTACTATGTGTCAGACTCTGTCCTAAGTACTAGGGCTACGAAGATAGGCAAAAGACAGTCTCTACACTCAAGAAGTTCACAATCTAATGGGGAAAGACAACATATAAAGAAAAGCTGAAAGGGGGTAGGTGGGGAGGGAAGGATGAAGAGAAACAAAAGATAATTGCAAATGAAAAATGATAAAGAACTAACTAAACAAGGATAAACAGCCACATTCAAATATGAGGAGATAAGCATGTGTCCCCTACCACCCACCATCCTGAACTCTATCACCATCAGGGATCATAAGGAGAGTCCATCTAGACAAAAGGCTTGAGATTGGTTCTGTAATTTCTTGATGATCATAAAAGAAGAATGGAAAGGGAGGGGAAGTGGCACACCAGGGAGGAAAAAGGTAAGGAAGATTGGAGGAATCACCTCATAGGGTGTGCGAATAGAAGTCTATACAAACAAGGAGGAAGATGTGGGGGAGCAGCCGACATTTGAGCTACACTCTCATCTAAACTGGTCAAAGGAAAGAAGAATACAAAAACTTAGTTGAGTATAGAATACATTTCATTCAATTGGAAAATAGGTAGGAACGGGGATTAAAGGAGAAGGGGAAATTAGAGGGGAAAGTAATCAAGGGAGGGATTAGTCCTAAACAAAACAAACTCTAAGAATGAACAAAAATACTGATAGCTCTTTTTGGTGTGGCAAAGAATGGGGGTCCAGGTGCCCATAAATTGAGGGATGTCTGAAAAAAATTTATATAAATGTGATACTATACTATTGTGCCATAAGTAATTATTAAGGAAATGGTTTTTAGAGAAACAAGGGAGACTTGCATGGAATGACACAGAGTGAAGTGAACAGAATAAGGAAAACAAATTATACGAGGATAGTAATTCTATAAAGACAAACACCTTTAAAAGACTTAGGATTATCCTTTTTTCTTTTACATATGTTCAATGAGGAAATTTTTTGCTTGATTTTATATTTTTGCCATATGGGAATAGTGGGAGAAAGGGTGAATGTTTGCTGATTGAAAAAAAAAACAAAATTTAATTTAAAAAATAAAGTACATTTTGTATTAGTGCAATCCCTCCAGGGTTGCAGATAACAACTCATCATTTCATGCTGTACAACTCCTGTACATGTCTTCCTATAGCTCTTCCAAAGGGGGCCCATCCAGGGGGATAGGACTTTCCTCTAGATTTATCAAATGGATATGAATAAAACATATAGCACAAAGGGTTGGGTTAAGATAAACAACAATGAGAGAAACCAAGAGATTGGCTAACGGAAATATAAAGAAAAACTGTAAAAGTCAAAAAATTTAAGAAAGAAAGGCTGGGTAAAAGCCTAGGTCTCAAACAAATAAACCAAGAATAACACTCATAAAGGCAGAAGAAAAATAAGATACCTTAAATGGCCACAACACAATGAATAAGCATTGTATTTTATAGGAAAGATAAGTAAAAACCCCCTAGGTAAAAAAAAAAAAAAAAGAAAGAGAGAACATGGTAAATACTGCAACTAATGGAACATCAACAAGAAATTTCAGGATGTTTCAAAAGACAAATAGAAACTTTTTTTTTCTACTGTTGAATCATCCTTGTATTCCTAATACCAACCAACCAATCAACAACTATTTTCAACTTAGTCATAGTGAATGATTTTGATTACAGGAAAATCAATTGCTTGTTTGTGAACAAATTAAATGCAGCTAGGATAAGAAGGGAACCTGTCAAATTGGGAAAATAGCTTTGCATCATTACCATTTTTGTATTGAGTAATAAAAGCCAGGAAAAAAATTATAGAAAAAAATCGCACTCAAAGTAAGCACAAAAAGCATAAAATATGTGGAATTCAAATTATCAAGATATACTCGAGACATACAAGTATGGAATTACAAAAGATAATTTACAGAAATAAAAGAAGGTATGTAATTGGAAAGATATTCAAATCTAGTTGGTGTCATGGATAAAGTGCCAGGCTTGGAGGCAGAAAGACTCATCTTCTTGAGTTCAAATCTGGCCTCAGATACTTACTAGCTATATTACCCTGAGTATGTCATTTAACCCTGTTTGCCTCAGTTTCCTCATCTGCAAAATGAGCTGGAGAAGGAAATGGCAAACACTCTAGTATCTTTGCCAAGAAAACCCTAAATGGGGTCATGAAAAGTTGGACAGGACTGAAAAATGACCAAACTGAACTGTAAGAATATAGTATAATGAAAATTATGTCAATTTAAATCAATTTACAAAGATCTCTGGTTTCTGACATATTTTTCATCCTATCTTTTTAATAAGAGAGGCATTGTGGTTTCAAAGTCAGGAAGACCTGACTTCAAGTCCTATCTCTAACACATGCTGATTGTATGACCCTTTAACTTGAATTATATAACCCTTTAATTGTATGAACCCTTTAACTCCTTATTTCCTCCAAGCAATTCTCTGATTAACATGAGTAGAGGGAATTTCTCTTCAGCAGTTGTTTATAGTGAGGAAACCATCAGTCTGGTTAAGAAAAATATATTGATGATGTGTCTGAGTATCAGCACTACTTAAATTCAAAACTGTGGCAGAAGAAAGTACTTTCCTTTTAACTAGACTGAATCAGTATTGGCAGTGACCAGCAATTTAAACATAAGGCTTGTAAAACAAGTGATGACAATAGAAAAACTGCTGAAATTAGACATTGGCAGGGAAAATAAAGGAATCATTGCCAACAAATTTAAAGTGTTCTTGGATAGCTGAAATTGAAATGTACCCTGGTTATGACATGTCTGTTCCTAAAAATGGCTCTACAGGGGTGGAGTCAAGATGGCGGGGTAGAAACAGGACCTCTGCATAGCTCCAGCTTCCACCTTCCCCAATCCATGTAAAAGGGGACTCTGGACAAACTTTGGGGCTGCAGAACTCACAAAATGACACAGAGAAACTAACCTCCCACTGAGGACAGGCCGGCAGGTGGACAGGAATCAGACAGTGCAGCCCCACCCCAAGGTTTTAGCCCCAGGGAGGGCAGATCACCAGCACCTGTGGTGATCCAGAATTATCAACACATAGATGCTAAGGACAAAGTGAGAGGTCAGTGAAGTGTGGACTTTGGGACCCAGTAGTTGGAAGTGTGTCACCCTTTTGCTCCCGGGGTGAGAAGCCAATGAGGAGCTCCAGCTGTACAGCCACCCCCACGTGGCACCTTCAGCTCCTGCCCTGCAGAGTGTAGGGGGACCAAGCACAAGTCTTAGGGGTAATTGCTCTTGCTTTAACCTGCTTGTATCTGGATTGCAGTCTAGGGTGGAGGTCCTGGGGTATGTGACCAGCTTGCCAGAGCACATGGAGCTGGCAACATGATGATGCAAAGGAAGCAAAGCAAACAGAAGAATCCAACATTAGTCTCTTATTTGGGGGACAAAAAGGATAAAAGCATGGAACAGGAGGAAGACAGTGAAGTAAGAACTCCTGCACCAAAAGCCTCAAAGAAAAATACAAGCTGGTTACAGGCCATAGAGGGTCTTAAGAAGCATATAAAAGAAGAGGAAAAATTTGGAAGAGAAATGAGAACGATGCAAGAAAACTACGAAATGAGATTCAACAGCCTGACTGAGAAAATAACACCTTAAAAAATAGACTAACTCAAATGGCAAAAGAGGCTCAAAAAGGCAATGAGGAGAAGAATGCCTTAAAAAGCCAAATTTCCCAGAGGGAAAAAGAATCTCAAAAGCTCACTGTGGAGAATCATTCCTTCAGAATTAGATTGGAGCAAATGGAAGCTAATGACTTTATGAGAAATCAAGATGCTGTTAAACAGATCCAAACAAATGAAAGAATAGAAGGCAATGTGAAATATCTCATGGGAAAAACCACTGATCTGGAAAATAAATCCAGGAGAGATAATTTAAAAAGTATTGGACTACCTGAAAGCCATGATCAAAGTAAGAATCTAGAAATCAACCTCCAAGAAATTCTCAAGGAAAACTGCCCTGATGTTTTAGAACCAGAGGGCAAAATAGAGGTCGAAAGAATGCACTGATAACCTCCTGAAAAAGATCCCAAAAAGAAAACTCCTAGGAATATTATAGCCAGGTTCCAGAATTCCCAGATCAAGGAGAGAATATTAAGAGCCGCCAGGAAGAAACAATTTGAATATTGTGGAAACACAATCAGGATAATACAGGATCTGGCAGCTTCTACACTGAGGGATCGAAGGGCTTGGAATACGATATTCTGGAGGTCAAAGGAGCTGGGATTAAAACCAAGAATCACCTACTCAGCAAAACTGAGTATCATGTTTCAGGGGAAAATATGGTCATTCAGTGGGATAGAGGACTTTCAAGCACTCTTGATGAAACAACCAGAGTTGAATAGAAAATTTGACATTCAGATACAAGAAGCAAGATAAGCATGAGAAGGTAAACAGGGAAAAGAAATCATAAGGAACTTATCAAAGTTGAATAATTACTATTCCTACATGAAAAAACAATCATTGTAACTGATGAAACTTTTCTCACTATGAAATTAGTTTAAGGGAATAGAAATATATGTCTATATCAGAGGGTATACAGGCATACGAATACATATGTGAATGTGTGTATATATGTTTACAGGTATACATAGATAGAGGGCACAGGACCAATTTAATAGGAAGGGATGATACTTAAAAGGGTAAATTAAGAGGTGAGAGAGGAATATAATGAGAAGAGATGGGGAAAGACAGAATGGGGTAAACTATCTCATATAGAAGAGGCAAGGGAAAATGGTTACAATGCAGGGGAAAAATAGGAAGGCAAAAGGGAATGGCTCAACCTTATTCTCATTGAATTTGGCTCGGGGAGGGAATGAAATACACACTAAATAGGGCTTCTCACCCTACAGGAGAGTAGGGGTAAAGGGGATGAGAGGGGGGACGATAGAAGGGAGGGCAGGCTGGGGAGGAGGGAAGTTGGCAGCACCCACTTTTGAAAAGGGATGGGATCAAAGTAGAGAATAGAACAAGTGGGAAGTGGGATAGGAGGGAGAGAAATATAGTCAGTCTTTTACAATATGTCTACTATGTTAATGTTTTGCTTTAACTACACATGTACAACCTATACTGAACTGCTTATCTTCTCAGTAAGGGTGGGTGACAATGGAAGAAGGAATCTGGGATTCAAAGTTTTAAAATCAAATGTTTAAATATATATATATATTTATTATATTATATATTACATATTATAATATATTATATATAATTATATATTATATACATTATATTATTTATATATTTTTATTTTATATTATGTATTATATAATATATATAAAATATATAATTATATATTATAATATAATAATATATTATATATATTAAAAAATACTATTTTACATGTAATTGGGAAATAAGATATACACGCACTGGGGCATAGAGATCTACCATGCCCTACTGGAAAAAATCAAAGGGGGTATAGCAGAAGATATGGGAAAGAGCAGATTGAAGGGGGGATATCCTGTGGAACTGCTATTTTGGGGTGATGGGCAAGGGAAAAAGGGGGAGAAAATTTGTAACTCAAAATCTGGTAGAAATGAATGATATAAATCAGAAGTTAATAAAGCATTTGGGAAAAAAAAATGGCTCTACAAATACCACAAGAAAGTGGCTTAACTTAAAGGATGTAAGCCTTCTCCAAGTCTGGGCAATGTCCTGAAGTCTTACTTGTTATGACCTGTTCAGATGAAAAAGCTTTTTCAAAATGAGCACAGGTAAAAATTAATAAACAAATAAACTAAATGCAATGTCCCAATAGCTTATCTACTCACTCATGACATTATGCATTGAATGCCAGCCAACATGATGTACAGCAGAGATTTTATAAGTTCTTAAACTCCCAAAATAATAGAGAAAACCTAGCAGGGACTCTGGAAGTGTGACCAATTAGGTTTTGGTGATATCAGTTATTGGGTAAGCATCCTAGCTAATGTGATGAAATTGCTCCTATGAATAAAAAAAAAGAATGTGGAAATATAGGATTAAAGTTTAGCCTTTATTATCTTGACAAGAGTGAATATCACTTCTTAATGTTCTACTGTCTCAAGTGAGCTAAATACTTTTGGGGATAGTTGAACAAATTATTGTATAAGAATGCAATGGAACATAATTTTGCTATAAGAAATGATGAAAGGAATATATTCAGTGAAGGCTGAAATATTTGTATGAACTGTTACAATGAAATTACCAGAAATAGGAAAAGAATTTATAAAATGACTATTACATTGTAAAGGAAAATAAACTATAAAAAACTTGGGAACTATGACCAATGGAATGCTTAATCATAGCTCCAAAAGACTTGAAAATGAAACTTAATGTTTACCTCTTGGCAGAGGTGAAAAATGAGATAGACATCCTCACAGTTTCAGCTGAAGTGTGGATTTGTTTTGCTTCACTACACTTACTTTAAAAAAAAGATACTTTTTAAAGAAAAACTTCTTTTAGAAGAAGAAGGAAATTTGTGGGTTGATGAGTGTTTTTATGGTGATGGAAAAGGAAAAAGAAAAAGAAACAGAAGGGTAGGGAAGAGAAAAGAAGTGTCAATAAATATTTTAAATGTCAATGAAATATTTAAAATACATAGAAGTCTAAAGGTGACACAGATAAATAGGGTAGTATTAAAACTATTGTATTTATTTTTTTAGAAAAACTGTATGTAACAAAGTTTCAGTGTTATATACAATCTTTCTGTTTATCCTTATATAAGGACATATTTGCTGATATTTATACATTTGTGATAATAAAAAAATTTAAAGATTAGATAAATCAGAACAAATAAAAATACAAATGTACCACTTGCTGAAATTCTTTTAATAAAGATGGCACTGATCACTAACATGGGCAGAATATGAATGTGCATGAAATTAACCAAAGACATTAATATTTTCACGTGCCAGTTCTACAACATAGGAAAATTAAAAATACATCTTGCCAATTATAAACAAGGACTTTGTACTTTATTTTTGTCCATAGTCCCTTCAGGTCTAAATTCTATCATAACATATTGTGACCAGTATAGGACAATCATACACACACACACACACACACACACACACATCAACAGCAGCAGCATCTTTAAGCTTAAGTTAAACAAAATAAGAAATTAAACTGAGGAGCTGCAAAAATCTGAAGAGGATAAGGTTGTAAACCCTGAGATGATTGAAAATATCTGTTTAATGCTAGCCACAGAAATTATACCTAATAATAAAACAGGTAACAAAAAAGAGCACCGATCTCAAATGATTTTGAAAAGGAGATAGGCAAACTTAGATGAATTCTGAAAAGTACTTTTTGAGTTTGACAGCACGGATATAGCCAGCAGACCAATTAAATCAATAAAGAATAATTTTAAAATGCTGGTGTCTTTGATAGCTGTCATGCACACATTCCCCATGACATTTGACAGAAACATCAACAACAAAAACAATTGAGAACCTGTACACACCAATATATCCTGCAGACGTTTCCATCACAAGTACTGGAGAGAAAAAAGGATGAATAGCAAAACACAGACACAGCACAATAAACTTAAGAAAGCTATTGAAGATATGTAGAAATAGTGACAATAATATAAATAGCTGGCATTTATATAGCACTGTAAGATTTGCAAAGTACTTTATGTCAATAGAAATGGGTGCACTAATTTATAAATAAGGGACCCTATTGGCTGCCTATTGACTCAGTTTTAAATGTTATTTATATTTTATTATACTTTTATTAATTTGATTAAAAATTGCCCAATTATATTTTCATCTGCTTTAACCTCATGGGAAGCATATATGGCATCTCTTCTTTACATCTGTTACCTCATTTTAACCTCACAACACCTCTGAGTCAAAGTATCACAAAGAGCAAAACAATTCAACATCAAAAATGTTATTACAGAGGCTTGAGAATTAAAAAATCAAGGACTAGACTGAAGCCCCAAAGGACAAAAACATGGAAAATGTCTTGTTGATCATATGATTTCAAAAAAAAATCACACAAGAAAAATGCAAATTAGATCAAAAAATAAACAAAAAGATTGTACACCATTACTATAATGAATGGTAAAACATTTACATCAGGAGGTGACTGAAACTCTAGGCCTTCTGCAAAATGGAAAAATTCAAATCTTACCTAAATTACCAGCAAGATGTTTTATCCTCTTTCTATCAGATATGAACCTGATCCCACCTTTCTTAAAATATATGATTTTATGTATATATGTATGTATATATGTGTATATTTATATACAGGTAACTTACAGGCTCATGAACTTTATTTAAAGGATTGATAATTTAAACCATGAAACAAATCTATAAACACATATAAGTATTAGTACATGTCCCAAAATTCTTAGTGCAGTTTTAAACTATTAATACTCAGAACTGAACTAAAGTTTTTGGAATATCTTGTACATTAGGAAAGGAGTCAGATCAGATCATTGTGCCAAAAAGCAGCAAAGATATAAAAACCAACATGAAAACTTGTTATTGATTCAGTAATTATTGAACAAGCTTCTCTAAAGCACTAAAACATATATCTTACTTTTGTTATCACAAAGCCTTTGACTCAGTTCTACATTCATGACTTGTGCATGAGTACTACAAATGTATAAGATAGAAATAGGTATAGTGAGGACACCAGAGTATTTAATATCCAACTGGAAAAAATCTTCTCTATTTAAGATATGCCACATATGCAATAATGCCAATTACAATTCATATAAAAGATAAATTTTTTCTGGGAAATTTTAAGTCCATTATCATTCTGCTTAACCTTAAATCTATCTGTATATTTCCTAAATGGAACTCAGTATGGTTTCCAAATTAAAGGAGTCCAGGATCAGTCTTATAGTTATCAGGTCATATCTTGCTAATCATTTCGGTCAATCAAAAAGAGTCAATCTTATTAGTCACTTGAGGTACATCAAGCCTTGTTGCTCCAGGAAGAAGTAAATTAAATGGTTTCTTCAACTTACAATTTTATTTTCACCTATGAAATTAAAATTCAATTTGAACACTATAGGTGCAAAATTCAGGAAATATACCACGGAAAGTTAGACACCTTGGTTTCTTCCAAGACCTATATACATATTTGATAGAGGGAAAAAGCCCCTAAAGATGTAGCAAGTGCCTGGTGCATATTAAACATTTTATGTTTAATGAATAGAATTATTGAATTGAAAAAGCATGAGACTGAATGTGTTTAGATTTATTGGTGTAATGAAATCAAGGCTACTTTGAAAGAACATGCTTAATGCAATTAACATTTATTCAACAACAGTCTTATTGTTCAAAGTTAAAATTGTAAAATGGTCGATAAAGGATTTACAAAATACTCTGTCAAAACATGTACAATGTTAATAAAACATGGGACCCAGAACCCTAAGACAACTATAGAAAGATGAACACTTCCATGACAAAAAGGAAGAAAATTTATAGATGTTCTCAGAGCATATGATGACAGGTCAAAAACCTAGGGGAAAAATTGTTTTGGAATAAGCAGACATCACTTTACTAAGCAACAATACTAACGGCTACTCAATCAATTGGTCAATAAATCAACGTCAGGTATATCATTGTCTTTCTTGAATGTAACCAACAGTAGCTTAGCTCTAGATAGAACCCTTACAAAACCCACTCTCACAGATATCCAAGTGGATTCAGCTTCAAACAAATGGATGTTGCATACAGATTCACTGGTGGAAACACAAGGTTTATGGCAACAATTCAGGACCAGGTCATTGCCTTTGGAATTTACAGAAGGGTTATCCTTCAGAAATTTGAATTTAGAAAGCATCATAGATTATATAAGGAAATGATAGATAATGTTCAATATATCTCTATATAAAGTGTTAAAACTCAGAACCTACCAAATGACTAGCAAGATATGACCTGATAACTACAATTATTCATCAGAAACTCACTATTTTTCATGGACTGACAGACAACAACCATCCTGCAAATCCAGACAGACCTAAAAATATCCTAGAGAACTCAACCAATAAATTGTGCTAGGATCAGATGATTATTATAGACTGAACCTACATTATCCTGGACATAGCATCCATAGAAGCTTAACTAAGGGCATGCTACTTCAAAACATTTTAATAGATGCTTTCATTCCCAAAACACAAAATCTCCAAGCAAAATGGAACAAAAAAATTTTTTTCAAGGTATTATATTGCTGAGAAAATCAGAATCATGGGGGAGGCTATTATCCCTCACATCCTGACAGCTACTAAAGTTGCACTGAAGATGCTTCCAATAAATCTACAAGGGATTACATGTTGATATTCTAATTCAGCTAGCAAAAAAAAAAATGCAGTTGTCTTATATGACTGGACAATAGGCCAGATAACACTGAACAGAAAGTCCTATTTTTCCAAATATTTGAAGAGGGGAAGGGCAGAGAAAGGGGAAACAGAGTCAGGGTAGGAAAAAAAATAAAAAGGAAGGAAGGGAGATGAATGAAAACCCCAAGAGATAGAGTTTCTAGGTAACTAATAATCAAATTATTAATTATTCTTATCCAGCAATCAACAAATTGAAGGTCAGTGTTTCTTTCCAAAGATTCCAAGGGAGACCATAAAATGACTTAAATTCCTTCCAAAATGGAATTCCACTGACCAGTGAAAATCAATCATGATTGGTGGATGTTTAATGAAGAGCCTGTCTAAAAATCTTCAGCTCTTACTTCTGAGAAAGTGACTTGATCATGAGACTCAGCATCCTCAAGGCATCTGAACAAAGGAAGCCATCTCCATCTGGACTTCTCAGTCTAATTTTCTCCTTCACAAGCTGCTGTCACCCTATACTCTAATGGAGGAAATCAAGTACTTATTCCTTCCCTCAGGGTAAGGGCTCTCATAGGTTAGATTCTGCTTGTACTATAAACAGAAATTAGGTCTCCTAGTTGGGTGGAGTCCCATACAGCCAAAATTGACAGGTGCATGCCTTAAGGGCTATGAGCAATCTCATCAGTCAGCCTTATTCTTCAGAAATTAACTGACCATTTCAGGAGTTGGGCCATAACAGAAATAGAAAGAAAAGAATGGATCATGATTTAAAAAACTAGTTGTTAATATAATAGTATAATTTTAATTTCTTTCAGCAGGGAGGAAGGGAGATAGAGAGAGACAGAGACTGAGAGACAGAGGGAAAGAGTGGGAAGGAGAGATAGAGGGATAGGAACTCATTAATTCTGAACTTTGGTAACTCAGAAAACAGTAATTAGCAGAAATAGCAAAGTGAAGGGGAGGAACTAGTTTGGCAAGACAAGGCAAATGACTAGTTTTAATATACTGAGTTTGAGTGAGGTACCAACAGGAAATATACAGCAGGAAGTTAAAATTCAAGTCAGAAAGGTCAGGATTAGAAATAAAGATTTTGCAGTAATCAATATAGATGAGATGCATTAGAAAGCAATCATTCAGAGATATATAATGAGGGGTTGGATCATGTCTAAACCACCAAAGATGGCATCACCCTCATGGAAAATGCTGGGGAACCTGCTTCTGGGAGACAAGAATACTAGTACAGGGAGTGGTCTACAAACAAGTAGCTCAAGCCATAGGCTTCTAGTAGTAGAATCTAAAGTTGCAGTTAAACCATCAAAGAAAGTTAGACCAGACAAGTCATGAGGATCTAAGATCTAGGAAACTAATCCACTAGGGCTTTTTAATTGAACTTGGTGAAACTATACTATATAGTAACTGAGTCACATTGCAAACTTTAATCTCTCTCCCAACCATCCAAAGACTGAGATGGTGTAGGGAGGAATTATGATCTCCCAGGTCTTGGTGAAAGTATTAGTAGATTTGTTCTTGAAGTAAATATCCTTTCATAAAAGCTAACACAATGTTACAAGGTTAAATTGAAATGAGGTATTAGGCAAGGGTCCCTAAATTTGAGAGGGTATACAATCAATCAGTGGGGTCTGACTCCCCAAATCCCTCCAGGTACAAAAAACTTTTTGGGGGGAGGGAGGTAACAGGGAAGCTAAAATAACCCACTTGGCCCTAAGAGAGTGGAACTAGAATCCTACCTGTATTATAGACAGAACTGCAAAAAGGCCATGGAAATTATATTTCTAACTTGCCCTGAACCCTTGTCTTGGAGTTTTAGTTCTAGATCTTCAGGCCACTTAAACATTAAAAGAAAAAAAAAAACTAAACTTTTTTTTTCAATTTTTTGACTGCTCATAGTTTTCACTGCCTCAGTGATATCTGACCATTGTCCTAAACAGTATTAATTTGTCCACTGAGTCACCTTATGAATTAACAAGTTCTGCCACCTGTAGTCACTGTTCATCATCCTTTCTTTTCACATGATCAAAGCAGAAAGAGAGACTATTACTACAAAAAATATATTCAATGGCAACAGTCTGACAACCACATGCTGGGTTTTGTTTTGTCTGTTTTTTCTAAAGAGAAAGGAAAAATTTTCTACTCTAAAAAAAAATCTGCTCCCTCCTCTGATGCTATAGTCATTATTGATATGAAAAATTAAATTAAAACTCTAAGCATCTGGAGTACTCTTCTGGGTAATCTGGCCATAATTTGAAGGAACCACTAGTAGATGACACTTTTTATAATTAGTTAACACACAATGGCAGTCTTGATCACTTTAGATGAATGAGATTTACATTAATCAGCACTAAAATCCATGAGTTATTTTAAAAAGCTCTTTATTAATGCAAAGGACCATGCAGCTCATGAAACATTTATTGAAGGAATTAATATAACTTGACTAGAACAAAGGAAATAAGATGAAAAACACTTTAAACAAAGCTAACCTATGCATTTCAATGAACTTTCTATCTCTTAAACACTACTTCTTCCAGTTGCTATTACTCTAAATACAGTTCTGTTGAGGTGTCAGATTAACTCAAAGTAGGTCCAAATTTCCACTAAATTTGCAATCCAATTGCTTCAACTTCTCTCCAATTTAGGTCATTCAGCCTTTGGTCTCTATGTCACTCACATGCTCTGGACTCCATCAAACTCAGATTCTAATCACATTTACCTATTATATTGATTGCCCCCCCCATCAATTATGAAAATAAGAGCTTCTGAGCTTAGCTCATATTTAAGCAAGCAGTTGTTCACCATGCTAACAATATGGAGGCAGCATAACAGTTAAATTATAGCATAAATTAATAGCAAAACAATAGAAAGTAATCTTAGTCACATTTCTGTACAAGGAAAATTTCATTCCCTTTTCCAGAGCATTTTCAGAAACTAGCTTCTATAAAAACTGATGTCTCTGAAAAGGTAAGATACAGCTCTGCCCAAAGGAGTGAGAGGTTTATGTTTTCACTAAAACCAGTCTTGGCATTGCTATTAGAAAATAGGTCCTGCTTAAATTCCTCTACCTGTGTTCTCTTTGGAATTACAGATATTCTTGGGAAATTATAAGAATAATTCAGTTATTTCAAACTAAGTACTATGCTCATTGACACAGGGCCAATGTGGCTCAGCACACATACCTAGCCCCTATTGACACTGGTACATTTCCAAATCATCTTCGAACTGTATAATAAGACCCTTGGCTAGTTAGATCAAAGGTCAAAATTAACACCAAATTAAAAGAAAGGCAGACATTTCCTTACCACGAATGTGACATTAGGTAAATTACTTGTCTTTTCCAGACATTGGGGGAGAGGGAAAGGGGTGTGCAGGGAAGGGATTGAGGTTCCTTCTATCTCTAAAGCTAGGTTCCTGACAATTTCTGTCATGGGCTACTTGTCACTCACCAGTCTCTGATGCATCTTCTGTATTGAACAGATTTATTTCAGGCAGTGCTCATCATTAGACAAGCCATTTCTGGTCTCTGAAAATTATTTTTAGCTCTTCCAGGAAGGAATCCTTGTTGGGCTTGTGTCCGATTATTTTTTTTTCTTTGAGGTTTTGCTGGTAGTTATTTTGACTTCTTTGTCTTTTTCTGATTTTGTATCTTGATCTTCCTTGTCACCACAGCAGATTTTTGTGGTCAGGTTCTTTTTGTTGTCATTTGCTCATTTTTTCACCCTATTTCTTGATTTTGGACTTTGTATTAAAGTTAGGCTCTGTTCCCAAAATAGAGGGGCACTGTCTCAAGCTTCAGGTTTTTCACCCTGCTGTTTTCAGAACTAGTTCTTAGGGTTGGGAGTCTTCAGTGCTTCCAAGATGGCATGATATAAGGAGAGGTTTGGTCTCTGCTCTTCTGGCCTTCACTCTGGTCTTTACTAAGCGAGGACCCAGGATCCCTTGGAACTACAATCTGTACTGTTCTTCAGGTCCCTGGGACTGGAAGTGATACTGTTCTGCAGGTTCCTGATCTCTTGGGACCAAAAGTGATACTTTGCCTAAGGGCTTCCAGTCCCTCTTAACCAAAAATGCTCCTCTCCACCTGAAATTGCAAGCAAAGTGGGATTTGGGGTTTTTTTCTTTTTTGGAATTCAATTACTCAGGTTAAATTGTAAACCTCTGAAGGATTGGTCTCCTTTTATCCTTAGTAATTCACAGTTGTAGTGTATTAGGTGCTAAGGCAGTGACTTTAATGCCTTTAGGCATTAAGGCAATTATGTGCTGAGAGGAGTCTTTCCTGCCTTTGGGCAAAAAGCCAGTCAATTGGATTTTTGGTGTTAGGCAGGTGCCCTAAGCCAATTGTAATGTAATGCCAAGCAAAGGCAACTTCCCAAGGTTCAGAATACCAGCATAGGTGCTCTCCATTTTATTCAGTGACAAACCAAGAACAGAGAAGATCAAAACATGACATCATTCAAAATACAGCATTTACTAAGTGTGATTAAATAATCTCCAAGGACTACCCCACCCAGGACCTTCCATTCATTCAATCAATTACAAAGTCCCTGTTCTAAATACTACTCCACCCCTAGGCTGTACCTTCATTTAGTCCATCCCAAAACCCCTCTTCTCAAATGGAGATTAGTTTCCAAACATAAATAAAGTACATTCATTTGTTCAACCATAGAACACAAAAAGGTCAAAAGTTCCCCACCCCTGGATCACAATTGAATCTACCCCAGAGTTACATCAAGTTTAAGCACAGCAGTTAATATCCAAATGGAGGTCTTTTCTTCATCTTGACACAAGGCAAGTTCTCAGCAATCTTAGTTCCTGGGGAGACAAGGCTTAGCAAGGCCACAAGATACATTGCCAGTCTCTTCATTAATTCATCCTTTGTCTGTAGAACAGTCCTAGAACCCCTGAAAACATTAGCAAAACCCTCTCCCAGGATTTCTGTAAACATACAACAAGAAAATCCTTCTTCAGGGCTTCTGAACCAACAGAAAGGTTCCCAGACCCCTGCAACAACAGCACTGTCCTTCACCAGTGGACAGTATTCACTCTCTGTCTGCAGGACAGTCTCAGGAGCTCTTAGCCAACAGCCAGGTTCCAGGACTTCTTCAATAACAGGACTGTCTTTCACCAGTGGACAAATCTGGCAAAACAACATCAAAACAGACAAAGTACCAGCAAAACAGCCATGTCTCCTCAGTCCTTGGCAGCTCCGGGGGCAGGTCTCAAAAGTCCAAGGCGATTCAAAGTGGCCCTCAGTAATCCTCTCAGTCTCTCTCTGCCTCCACGAGGTGCTGCTTCCAAAAATGTTCTTCTGCCTCTCTCTTGTGTCTCTCCAAATCTATGTCACCAGCTCCTCCCAGTTCAGGACTCTCTTTTCACATCAACAAGTCCGTCCCACTGGTGGGATTAACAAGCTCTGGGTTTTAACACAACCAATTTGAAAACCAAGCCAATACAGGGTGATCTTTATATTCCATTACTATCACACCAATCAGATATTGCTTATGGACTATACACATGGGCTTAGATGCCCAAGTAAAACCATATATAAACAGGAAGCTTGGTATAGCCTTGAGGCTTACTCCTGAGAAGAATATTTCTCTTGAGAAGAAGAGGAAGAAGACTCTGGAAAGTCATTGTTTAAACCCCACCCCACTCCACCCCCCCCATGTGACACCAGAAGAAGAAGATTAGCGTTGAGCTTTGAAGCATTGAAAGAGCTGGCATAGAGAGGACAAAGCAGCATTGAGAAGAAGCATGGAGCTTTGAGCATTGATGGGCAGCAGCAGCAGAGGCTTACTGAGCTGAAGGAGCCAACAGTTGAGCTGTTATCAGAGCTTCTTCTAGGCACCTGCCTCAGAACTGTAATGACTGCCTCTCTACAGCCTCAACAAGCTCTACCATGTTAGCACTCTCACCCCAGGATCACCACCCAAGACTGACCTGTGGGCCTTGAGCTCAAGAGGCAGCCCACCCAGCAACAGCTGCAGACGTCAACACTTCTGCTGCCTTGAGGGCAGGGGCTGGACCTCACTCTTCTCACTCAGTTCCAAAGAGTTTCCCCACTGACCTTTTACTTTCTCTTTGGCATTTATAGGTTGAGAAGTCTAGAAACCACCACAGCTGCCAGTAATTCACTGAAGTCTGCTCCAGATGGTCTATGTTGCGGATCTGGGCCAGTGTGGGCTATGCAGGACTGTGCTTTGCTCCCAGCCTGGTGCGATAGACCCTTTCTTCCTACCTGCCAGGCTTCCTTCAGTGGGAGTTTCTCTCTGTCACTTTGTGGGTTCTGTAGCACTAAAATTTGTTTAGAGTCATTTTTTGCAGGTACTGGAGGTGGTTGGAGTGGGAACTCAATCAAGTTCCTGCTCTTATTCTGTCATCTTGCCTCTACCCCCTTAAGCCTCTTTTAAGAGCTTATCAAGGAACCTCTGGACTTTGAAAGCAAATTGAGACGGTAGTACTGGTAACATGTGTAAATATTGCTATTGCCCTGTTAAGCTGTTGTTTTCCTAGAAAAAATAGCTACAGATAGGAGCCCCTGGAGCCTGCTGTTAGACTAGAACTGGGAAAACTTGGAGTAGAGCAGCTTCAGAGCCTGAGACAAAGAGCAGAGAGCTGCCTGCATGTGGGCCCAGGCAGAAGCTGGGAGCTATCATTCTTGGGGTTTGGAAGTCAATCTTGAGTCAAGATGAAAGAGGACTTTACTTGGACACTCTGTATTAATTGAGGGGATTGTAACCTATTGTGGCCTAGAGGTGAAGTGTGTTTGTGTGTTCTGCTACTCCTTAAGCATGTGTTGTGCTAGGGAGGACCCTGGCCTGGGATCCCCTGAATGTATAAACAAGTATTTGGGGCTATACTGATTTGGGAGATGCAATGATATATGTTGTGTGCCATGTTATATTGTTATGCTTTAGTTTATAAATAAGTATTTACAGGAATGCTGTGTTATATAGTGAATGTGATGTTATATGCTGTGTATCCTTAGTAATAAGTTATGTTGTCATGTTATAAGGTTTAGTTCTGAATAAATAAAGCTCATTATACCTCGAGATTAGACCCTTGAAATTATTCACAGCAGCAATCTCAGGTATGCTGCTGTGATTGGCATTACACCACCCTTGAACTATGACCCAGAAATGAATATAGGCAATGGAGTTGCCAAATGGTCCTGCATGTGATGCTAGCATAAGGGTCCTCTGTGTTCTCTTTCTGTCCAGTTGCAAGGTCCCCTTACATTCTCTGCTTTGAGAATTCCCAAAGTTGATGCTGATTCTATCACCAACACCTAGTCCTATTGCTGGTGTTTTATCCATGTGGGCTCTCTCCTAAATTGACTTGGGCTAGAAGAATATCTCAACCTGACCTTTTGTTAGCTCTGTCACTAAGAAAATTGATTCAAGGCATTATTTTAAAGTTGCTTTGAGGGCTATGTTGAAAGAGGACAGAAGAGTGCTTCCTCTGCTCCACCACTTCCAGAAGTCCCATTTCTGTTCTCTGAAAACTTAACCTCTTTTTGCTTCCTGATGGTCACAAATCTCTAGATAATTTTGTTAACTTATGCTGTTCACACGGGTCTACCCAATATTCACTAAACATGACTTATCTCCTATCTTCCTGCCTTTGTTCAATGCCATTTCCTCCACTAGGAGAGATCTTTTCTATCCCTATTAAAATCCTATTTCTCTTCCAAGGCACAGATGAAATTTAATATTTTAAAATACTATGTTCAACATTTACTATGCATCTGGCTATTTTTCCTATATCCCTTCAGACAAAATCAATCTGAGCCACGAGCCCTCTCAGCCTTGTAGCAATTGAAGTCCTTGTTTTGCCAATGAGCATTTCTGATCTGGGACCAATGCATCCTGGGAAATTCAACAGATAAATACAAAAGTAAGAAATAGTCCTATAATAAAAGTAACAGAGCTGCTAAATCTCAGTATTAGTTGAAGTTTTCAAGAAAGTAAGGAGAGCACCAAGGGTTTGCCAAATTCCAATAGAAATAGAAGCCACTAAACTATATATAAGGATCCCTGCGGACTGAATATTAATTCAATTATTTTTAATTACCTATGTTTTCTTGTATTTTTATTTGTTTAGCTAAATATTTCCCAGTTGCATTTTGATCTGGTTCAGACAGCACTCAGTTGTACTTTAGGCCAAATGTTTGATACCTCTAGCCTAGATTTTAGTGAAGTATTTAGCTAATACCATCATGCTACACACATGGAAAAATGGAAAGTTGAAGGACAGAATAGTTAGGTGGATTCAAATAGACCCAAAGAGTAATCATTAATAATTCATTATTGTCTTGGAAACAGGTATCTCACAGAATACCTCCAAAAACATTTGTTCTTTGCTTTTTTAACATTTTTATCAATGCCTTGGAAGAGGTCATAAAAGGCATGCTTAATAATTTTGTAGATGTCACATCTGGAGAAGGGTCAATAGCTGTTGTCCTTCATTCTCAGAGGATCAAAATGACATCACTGTGTTGGGGTCAAGGTACAATATGTGCAACTGTGACTGATCAAACCAATACAAGCTCAGAAGGCTCTACCTCAGTTCAGACACAAGTCATCCATATGAACATATGATGAGTGGAGATGTCTCTAAATTTGTGCATCTCATGTTTCTTTTGAACTACTGCAATTCTTCTTTGCTCCTAGACTGCAGCACCTTCTTTCATGCAAACACACCATACTGGGTGGTCATGTGCCAGTCTCCCATGTCTCACAATTTCTTACAAAGATCATCAGAGAAACCTTGAGACTGTCTTTGTATCACTTCTGAGCTCTATGCCATGTGCAAGTTCTCTGTAAAATAGTCTTAAGCAAACTTATATTTGGCATTTGAACAACATGGCCAACCCATTGAAGTTGCACTCTGCAACTGAATATTTGGCAGTTCAGCTTGAGAAAGGAACTCAGTGTCTGGTACCTTATCTTGGCAGGTGATCTTCACAATCTTCCTAAGACAATTCAAATGGAAGCAATTCAGTATGCTGCCAAGTTTCATGGGCATTCAACAATGAGGTCAGCACAAAGTCCTCTTTCATCTTGTTTGTGCCCTGTAGACCTTCAGTTTGGTAGTCTAATACCTCTTCTCTTTCACACTTTCCTTCAGAGCCTCCCAAACACCAAGCTAGCTCTGGTAATGTGTGTCAACCTCATCATCTAGGTGTATATGCCAAAATAAGTAAATTTATGCATAGCATTCAAAAATTTTCCCCTTGCTGTAATATAAAGGATAGGTGATACATTAGATAACAGAGCAGGATTGAAAAAGATATTGACAGCCCATAAACACTGAACTAAATTGAACTAAATAAAATTTCATAGAAATAAATGTATAGTTTTGTATATTAACTCAAAAAATCAACTTTACAAGTGCAAGATGCAGGGGGAGAGATAGAGAGGGAGGGAGGGAGAAAAACAGAGTGAGAGAAAGTAGTGAGTTGATGGAAATTTGTGTGGAAAAATATAGAAATTTTAATACACTTCAAACTTAATCCAAGCCAGCAGCAAGCCTTTTACAAGGAAACATTTGATTTACTCTCCTTCCATGTAATTTTTCCATTCTCCTTACTTCAAATCTTCTTCTGTTACCTTAACACTCATATACTTTACTAAGAGATTAGGCTGATTTCCCTCAAGTAATTAAGGCCATTACTTAACAAGTCTTAAAATTAATTCAAACACTGTTTGCAAACCAGTTCAGGGACTTGTCTGCAGGGTCCTAGAATAGATTGAAAATAGTGGGATTTTTTTTTTTACTCCCTGTCATTTATCTCTAAAAAATGCTGTTTCCTTAGGAAGGATTAAGAAATTAAGATTAAGAAACGGCAGGAGGACAGATAAAATAATTTATTACTTATTTTTCTTTGAAAGACCTTTGTAATTTGCATTCATTCTTTCCTTCCAAGATTATTATCTACTAGTTCCTTAAACATGTACTCTACTCCATCTGCACTATGTTTACTTTTACTTGAATGTGCCTTGCCTTTTCCAGTTCTGCCCTTTTGCTCCTACTACATTCTATCTCCACTTGGAATGTGCTCCCCTCACATCTCTACCCATTGAAATATCACACATCCTCAAAGAGCTAACTCAAATTCTCTGTCTTCCTTTATAATAAAAGCATTTTCTGCTTTCTCTGAACTTGAATTGGAAAGGAGCATAAATGGAATGCTTAGTAACTTTGCTGATATATATCTAAAGGGGACAGCTAATACATTAAGTAATACAGCCAGGATTTTAAAATATTTTTGACATCCTACAACACTGAACTGAATTTAACAAAATAAAAGTATTTTTTTTACTTATTTATTTGTACTATTCTTATGGAACTCATCACAATTCACATTATACTTATTTATGATGTAGGTTTTCCTATATTTCCCCAAAACAGATTTCAATATCTTTTATTTATTGATATGAATGACAGTGTGGCAGAGTAAATAGAGTACTGATTCTACTATAAAGTACTACTCTATCTGCTATACTATATATTCTATATATGTGGAACCATCCGTTACAGCAAATGGAGAAGTTTTGAATGCTGTGGATAAGTTAGCTAACATTGGTGGTATATTTCCAGGGATATACACATTAATAATGAGGTTGATGCACCCATTGACAAAGCTAGCTCAGTGTTTGGGAGGCTCTAAAGGAAAGTATGGGAGAGAAGAGGTATTAGACTGACTACCAAACTGAAGGTCTACAGAACTGTTGTGCTGACCTCATTGTTGTATGCCTGTGAAACCTGGACAGTACACCAGTGCCATGCCAGGAAACTGAAATGTCTTGGGAAGTTTCTGAAGATCATCTGGGAGGATAAGGTACCAGACACTCAGGTCCTTACTTGAACTAAACTGACAAACATTCAAACTCTGCTTCTGAGAGTACAACTCTGATGGACTGGTCATGTTGTTCAAATACAAAATGTACACTTGCCAAAAAGATTGTTTTATGGAGAACTCACACAGGGCAAGCATTCACATGGTGGTCAGAAGAAGCAATACAAGGACTCTCTTAAGGTCTCTTAAGAACTTTGGAACGGATTTGTGACATGGGAGACACTGGCACAGGTCGGGCTCAGCATGACTTGCCCACATCAGAGAAGGGGCTGTGTGTGTGCTCTATGAACAAAGCAGAATTAAAGCAGTTCAAAGGAAATGCAGGATGCGCAAATTTAGAGTATCCACCCCAAATGTTCATGTGGACTATTCATGCATGACCTGTGGTAGAGCATTCCAATCTCCTATTGCTCTGATCGGACACACTGAAACTTGACTTTAGCTTACTGATGTCATTTTGGTCCTCTTTGAGAACAAAGGACAACAACTAACTAATATAGCATGGAATAACTGAATTATCTACCATTCACTTTTAACCCACATCTACTTGACTGGATGTGAAGCAGATCTGGGTTGAAATACTGCCTCCAACTCTTATTAGCTATGTTACCCTGGGCAAGTGACTTAATCTCTCTAAACTTCTATTTCTTCATCTTTAAATTGGGGATAATACCTATAGTACAAAACTCACAAGGTTTTTGTGAGACTTAAATGATGTTTTGTATATAAGGTGTTTGATAAACTTTCAACAAAATATAATATCATCTACTTATTCTATTCAACAAACACTGGTAAAGTTCTACTGTGGCAACTATATGAATTGTGCTGTGGTTAATTTTTTTTTAATTTGAAGAGTCCTTGCCTTTGAAGATATATAGTCTAGGTCTAACCAGAGAAGAAAAAAAGAATAGATAGGTAGATAGATAGATAGATAGATAGATAGATAGATAGATAGATAGATAG